>NC_079191.1:3968539-4138539 GCF_029499605.1 Hyla sarda
GTCTTTGTGAACGAATTTTGCTCTTCATGATAGCAGAAGTAGTCAGTCTAAGCCATGCGAATCACAGACGTCACCGACATCACCGACATCACCGACATCACAGCTGTCAAAGAAGCGTTGGTGGTATAGTGGTAAGCATAGCTGCCTTCCAAGCAGTTGACCCGGGTTCGATTCCTGGCCAACGCATTTCTTTCAAGGTTTTGTCACCTGTCTCCTATGCTTGCTCTTTCATGGTAAAAAATTTTGCAGCTAGAAGCACCCTTTCAGCTCCTTACATTACAATGCTCCTCCCATTACAATGCTCCTCCCAAAAGGGTCCCATGGCTCTAGAGCCTCATCTGCTACATAACAACTTTCTTGTCCTAAGTATTAAGCCACGCGAAGCTCTGTAAACATCCCAGTCTTAGTCTTCTAATGTCAAAAATATTTTGACACTTAAAAAAAAAAAAAAAAAAAAAAAAGTTTCAAACAGTTACAGAGATTGATCAGTGGATTGCGTGGCTAAATGCGTGGGTCAGACATGGGGAATTAGCTCAAATGGTAGAAAGCTCGCTTAGCATGCGAGAGGTAGCGGGATCGATGCCCGCATCCTCCAAAAACTTTTTGACTTTTTCAAACATCTTTTTAGCTAATGCTCATGGCACTCTTAGCCAAGCCAAAGAGTTGCACACACCCAGCTTTGCCAATCCTTCGATAGCTCAGCTGGTAGAGCGGAGGACTGTAGTAGAACAATCGGCAATCCTTAGGTCGCTGGTTCGATTCCGGCTCGAAGGACATTTTTTTGGGGGGTATGTTTTCATTTGGGATGTTTCAAGCTGCTGAAACACACACACTTCCGCTGACCCCTACTCTTAACACTAGAAACACCCTTTCCAGAGAGGTCTCCCGTCAACATTGGGACTTTAAAACAGGCACAGAGACCAAGCTTTCAGTTGAGAGCACATCTAAGGCTCGCCAAGGAACCTTCTTTAGCTGTGACGTGCAACCAAATCAAAAAGGGGACCTCGTCCCTGGGTGGGCTTGAACCACCAACCTTTCGGTTAACAGCCGGACACGCTAACCGATTGCGCCACAGAGACAACGGTGCTGCACGCTCGTGACTAGGCACAAGCGAAAACCCAAATGCTGGTCTCCAGGTGGACTTCAGCCCATAACAATCGGCTTTTAAGCTAAACTTGCTGAAACGGCAGAGACCGCCTTCCCACTAGCAGCTTGACAGGAACCAGAGGGTAGTTATGCTTCTCATCTCCTTTACAGACAGAAGCAGAGTGGCGCAGCGGAAGCGTGCTGGGCCCATAACCCAGAGGTCGATGGATCGAAACCATCCTCTGCTAAGCAATCAATTTTACTGTTTCCACCATTGTAATTGAGGCAAGTTCGTTTCTAGGCCAACGCATTGTTCCTCTTCTTTGGAGGTGTTTTAAGGTCTTTGTGAACGAATTTTGCTCTTCATGATAGCAGAAGTAGTCAGTCTAAGCCATGCGAATCACAGACGTCACCGACATCACCGACATCACAGCTGTCAAAGAAGCGTTGGTGGTATAGTGGTAAGCATAGCTGCCTTCCAAGCAGTTGACCCGGGTTCGATTCCCGGCCAACGCATTTCTTTCAAGGTTTTGTCACCTGTCTCCTATGCTTGCTCTTTCATGGTAAAAAATTTTGCAGCTAGAAGCACCCTTTCAGCTCCTTACATTACAATGCTCCTCCCATTACAATGCTCCTCCCAAAAGGGTCCCATGGCTCTAGAGCCTCATCTGCTACATAACAACTTTCTTGTCCTAAGTATTAAGCCACGCGAAGCTCTGTAAACATCCCAGTCTTAGTCTTCTAATGTCAAAAATATTTTGACACTAAAAAAAAAAAAAAAAAAAAAAAAAAAAAGTTTCAAACAGTTACAGAGATTGATCAGTGGATTGCGTGGCTAAATGCGTGGGTCAGACATGGGGGATTAGCTCAAATGGTAGAGCGCTCGCTTAGCATGCGAGAGGTAGCGGGATCGATGCCCGCATCCTCCAAAAACTTTTTGACTTTTTCAAACATCTTTTTAGCTAATGCTCATGGCACTCTTAGCCAAGCCAAAGAGTTGCACACACCCAGCTTTGCCAATCCTTCGATAGCTCAGCTGGTAGAGCGGAGGACTGTAGTAGAACAATCGGCAATCCTTAGGTCACTGGTTCGATTCCGGCTCGAAGGGCATTTTTTTGGGGGGTATGTTTTCATTTGGGATGTTTCAAGATGCTGAAAAACACACACTTCCGCTGACCCCTGCTCTTAACACTAGAAACACCCTTTCCAGAGAGGTCTCCCGTCAACATTGGGACTTTAAAACAGGCACAGAGACCAAGCTTTCAGTTGAGAGCACATCTAAGGCTCGCCAAAGAACCACCTTTACCTGTGACGTGCAACCAAATCAAAAAGGGGACCTCGTCCCTGGGTGGGCTTGAACCACCAACCTTTCGGTTAACAGCCGAACGCACTAACCGATTGCGCCACAGAGACAACGGTGCTGCATGCTCGTGACTAGGCACAAGCGAAAACCCAAATGCTGGTCTCCAGGTGGACTTCAGCCCATAACAATCGGCTTTTAAGCTAAACTTGCTGAAACGGCAGAGACCGCCTTCCCGCTAGCAGCTTGACAGGAACCAGAGGGTAGTTATGCTTCTCATCTCCTTTACAGACAGAAGCAGAGTGGCGCAGCGGAAGCGTGCTGGGCCCATAACCCAGAGGTCGATGGATCGAAACCATCCTCTGCTAAGCAATCAATTTTACTGTTTCCACCATTGTAATTGAGGCAAGTTCGTTTCTAGGCCAACGCATTGTTCCTCTTCTTTGGAGGTGTTTTAAGGTCTTTGTGAACGAATTTTGCTCTTCATGATAGCAGAAGTAGTCAGTCTAAGCCATGCGAATCACAGACGTCACCGACATCACCGACATCACCGACATCACAGCTGTCAAAGAAGCGTTGGTGGTATAGTGGTAAGCATAGCTGCCTTCCAAGCAGTTGACCCGGGTTCGATTCCCGGCCAACGCATTTCTTTCAAGGTTTTGTCACCTGTCTCCTATGCTTGCTCTTTCATGGTAAAAAATTTTGCAGCTAGAAGCACCCTTTCAGCTCCTTACATTACAATGCTCCTCCCATTACAATGCTCCTCCCAAAAGGGTCCCATGGCTCTAGAGCCTCATCTGCTACATAACAACTTTCTTGTCCTAAGTATTAAGCCACGCGAAGCTCTGTAAACATCCCAGTCTTAGTCTTCTAATGTCAAAAATATTTTGACACTTAAAAAAAAAAAAAAAAAGTTTCAAACAGTTACAGAGATTGATCAGTGGATTGCGTGGCTAAATGCGTGGGGCAGACATGGGGGATTAGCTCAAATGGTAGAGCGCTCGCTTAGCATGCGAGAGGTAGCGGGATCGATGCCCGCATCCTCCAAAAACTTTTTGACTTTTTCAAACATCTTTTTAGCTAATGCTCATGGCACTCTTAGCCAAGCCAAAGAGTTGCACACACCCAGCTTTGCCAATCCTTCGATAGCTCAGCTGGTAGAGCGGAGGACTGTAGTAGAACAATCGGCAATCCTTAGGTCACTGGTTCGATTCCGGCTCGAAGGACATTTTTTGGGGGGGTATGTTTTCATTTGGGATGTTTCAAGATGCTGAAAAACACACACTTCCGCTGACCCCTGCTCTTAACACTAGAAACACCCTTTCCAGAGAGGTCTCCCGTCAACATTGGGACTTTAAAACAGGCACAGAGACCAAGCTTTCAGTTGAGAGCACATCTAAGGCTCGCCAAAGAACCACCTTTAGCTGTGACGTGCAACCAAATCAAAAAGGGGACCTCGTCCCTGGGTGGGCTTGAACCACCAACCTTTCGGTTAACAGCCGAACGCGCTAACCGATTGCGCCACAGAGACAACGGTGCTGCATGCTCGTGACTAGGCACAAGCGAAAACCCAAATGCTGGTCTCCAGGTGGACTTCAGCCCATAACAATCGGCTTTTAAGCTAAACTTGCTGAAACGGCAGAGACCGCCTTCCCGCTAGCAGCTTGACAGGAACCAGAGGGTAGTTATGCTTCTCATCTCCTTTACAGACAGAAGCAGAGTGGCGCAGCGGAAGCGTGCTGGGCCCATAACCCAGAGGTCGATGGATCGAAACCATCCTCTGCTAAGCAATCAATTTTACTGTTTCCACCATTGTAATTGAGGCAGGTTCGTTTCTAGGCCAACGCATTGTTCCTCTTCTTTGGAGGTGTTTTAAGGTCTTTGTGAACGAATTTTGCTCTTCATGATAGCAGAAGTAGTCAGTCTAAGCCATGCGAATCACAGACGTCACCGACATCACCGACATCACAGCTGTCAAAGAAGCGTTGGTGGTATAGTGGTAAGCATAGCTGCCTTCCAAGCAGTTGACCCGGGTTCGATTCCCGGCCAACGCATTTCTTTCAAGGTTTTGTCACCTGTCTCCTATGCTTGCTCTTTCATGGTAAAAAATTTTGCAGCTAGAAGCACCCTTTCAGCTCCTTACATTACAATGCTCCTCCCATTACAATGCTCCTCCCAAAAGGGTCCCATGGCTCTAGAGCCTCATCTGCTACATAACAACTTTCTTGTCCTAAGTATTAAGCCACGCGAAGCTCTGTAAACATCCCAGTCTTAGTCTTCTAATGTCAAAAATATTTTGACACTTAAAAAAAAAAAAAAAAAAGTTTCAAACAGTTACAGAGATTGATCAGTGGATTGCGTGGCTAAATGCGTGGGTCAGACATGGGGGATTAGTTCAAATGGTAGAGCGCTCGCTTAGCATGCGAGAGGTAGCGGGATCGATGCCCGCATCCTCCAAAAACTTTTTGACTTTTTCAAACATCTTTTTAGCTAATGCTCATGGCACTCTTAGCCAAGCCAAAGAGTTGCACACACCCAGCTTTGCCAATCCTTCGATAGCTCAGCTGGTAGAGCGGAGGACTGTAGTAGAACAATCGGCAATCCTTAGGTCACTGGTTCGATTCCGGCTCGAAGGACATTTTTTTGGGGGGGTATGTTTTCATTTGGGATGTTTCAAGATGCTGAAAAACACACACTTCCGCTGACCCCTGCTCTTAACACTAGAAACACCCTTTCCAGAGAGGTCTCCCGTCAACATTGGGACTTTAAAACAGGCACAGAGACCAAGCTTTCAGTTGAGAGCACATCTAAGGCTCGCCAAAGAACCACCTTTAGCTGTGACGTGCAACCAAATCAAAAAGGGGACCTCGTCCCTGGGTGGGCTTGAACCACCAACCTTTCGGTTAACAGCCGAACGCGCTAACCGATTGCGCCACAGAGACAACGGTGCTGCATGCTCGTGACTAGGCACAAGCGAAAACCCAAATGCTGGTCTCCAGGTGGACTTCAGCCCATAACAATCGGCTTTTAAGCTAAACTTGCTGAAACGGCAGAGACCGCCTTCCCACTAGCAGCTTGACAGGAACCAGAGGGTAGTTATGCTTCTCATCTCCTTTACAGACAGAAGCAGAGTGGCGCAGCGGAAGCGTGCTGGGCCCATAACCCAGAGGTCGATGGATCGAAACCATCCTCTGCTAAGCAATCAATTTTACTGTTTCCACCATTGTAATTGAGGCAAGTTCGTTTCTAGGCCAACGCATTGTTCCTCTTCTTTGGAGGTGTTTTAAGGTCTTTGTGAACGAATTTTGCTCTTCATGATAGCAGAAGTAGTCAGTCTAAGCCATGCGAATCACAGACGTCACCGACATCACCGACATCACAGCTGTCAAAGAAGCGTTGGTGGTATAGTGGTAAGCATAGCTGCCTTCCAAGCAGTTGACCCGGGTTCGATTCCCGGCCAACGCATTTCTTTCAAGGTTTTGTCACCTGTCTCCTATGCTTGCTCTTTCATGGTAAAAAATTTTGCAGCTAGAAGCACCCTTTCAGCTCCTTACATTACAATGCTCCTCCCATTACAATGCTCCTCCCAAAAGGGTCCCATGGCTCTAGAGCCTCATCTGCTACATAACAACTTTCTTGTCCTAAGTATTAAGCCACGCGAAGCTCTGTAAACATCCCAGTCTTAGTCTTCTAATGTCAAAAATATTTTGACACTTAAAAAAAAAAAAAAAAAAAAAAAGTTTCAAACAGTTACAGAGATTGATCAGTGGATTGCGTGGCTAAATGCGTGGGTCAGACATGGGGGATTAGCTCAAATGGTAGAGCGCTCGCTTAGCATGCGAGAGGTAGCGGGATCGATGCCCGCATCCTCCAAAAACTTTTTGACTTTTTCAAACATCTTTTTAGCTAATGCTCATGGCACTCTTAGCCAAGCCAAAGAGTTGCACACACCCAGCTTTGCCAATCCTTCGATAGCTCAGCTGGTAGAGCGGAGGACTGTAGTAGAACAATCGGCAATCCTTAGGTCACTGGTTCGATTCCGGCTCGAAGGACATTTTTTTGGGGGGGTATGTTTTCATTTGGGATGTTTCAAGATGCTGAAAAACACACACTTCCGCTGACCCCTGCTCTTAACACTAGAAACACCCTTTCCAGAGAGGTCTCCCGTCAACATTGGGACTTTAAAACAGGCACAGAGACCAAGCTTTCAGTTGAGAGCACATCTAAGGCTCGCCAAAGAACCACCTTTAGCTGTGACGTGCAACCAAATCAAAAAGGGGACCTCGTCCCTGGGTGGGCTTGAACCACCAACCTTTCGGTTAACAGCCGAACGCGCTAACCGATTGCGCCACAGAGACAACGGTGCTGCATGCTTGTGACTAGGCACAAGCGAAAACCCAAATGCTGGTCTCCAGGTGGACTTCAGCCCATAACAATCGGCTTTTAAGCTAAACTTGCTGAAACGGCAGAGACCGCCTTCCCACTAGCAGCTTGACAGGAACCAGAGGGTAGTTATGCTTCTCATCTCCTTTACAGACAGAAGCAGAGTGGCGCAGCGGAAGCGTGCTGGGCCCATAACCCAGAGGTCGATGGCTCGAAACCATCCTCTGCTAAGCAATCAATTTTACTGTTTCCACCATTGTAATTGAGGCAAGTTCGTTTCTAGGCCAACGCATTGTTCCTCTTCTTTGGAGGTGTTTTAAGGTCTTTGTGAACGAATTTTGCTCTTCATGATAGCAGAAGTAGTCAGTCTAAGCCATGCGAATCACAGACGTCACCGACATCACCGACATCACAGCTGTCAAAGAAGCGTTGGTGGTATAGTGGTAAGCATAGCTGCCTTCCAAGCAGTTGACCCGGGTTCGATTCCCGGCCAACGCATTTCTTTCAAGGTTTTGTCACCTGTCTCCTATGCTTGCTCTTTCATGGTAAAAAATTTTGCAGCTAGAAGCACCCTTTCAGCTCCTTACATTACAATGCTCCTCCCATTACAATGCTCCTCCCAAAAGGGTCCCATGGCTCTAGAGCCTCATCTGCTACATAACAACTTTCTTGTCCTAAGTATTAAGCCACGCGAAGCTCTGTAAACATCCCAGTCTTAGTCTTCTAATGTCAAAAATATTTTGACACTTAAAAAAAAAAAAAAAAAAAAAAAAAAAAGTTTCAAACAGTTACAGAGATTGATCAGTGGATTGCGTGGCTAAATGCGTGGGGCAGACATGGGGGATTAGCTCAAATGGTAGAGCGCTCGCTTAGCATGCGAGAGGTAGCGGGATCGATGCCCGCATCCTCCAAAAACTTTTTGACTTTTTCAAACATCTTTTTAGCTAATGCTCATGGCACTCTTAGCCAAGCCAAAGAGTTGCACACACCCAGCTTTGCCAATCCTTCGATAGCTCAGCTGGTAGAGCGGAGGACTGTAGTAGAACAATCGGCAATCCTTAGGTCACTGGTTCGATTCCGGCTCGAAGGACATTTTTTTGGGGGGTATGTTTTCATTTGGGATGTTTCAAGATGCTGAAAAACACACACTTCCGCTGACCCCTGCTCTTAACACTAGAAACACCCTTTCCAGAGAGGTCTCCCGTCAACATTGGGACTTTAAAACAGGCACAGAGACCAAGCTTTCAGTTGAGAGCACATCTAAGGCTCACCAAAGAACCACCTTTAGCTGTGACGTGCAACCAAATCAAAAAGGGGACCTCGTCCCTGGGTGGGCTTGAACCACCAACCTTTCGGTTAACAGCCGAACGCGCTAACCGATTGCGCCACAGAGACAACGGTGCTGCATGCTCGTGACTAGGCACAAGCGAAAACCCAAATGCTGGTCTCCAGGTGGACTTCAGCCCATAACAATCGGCTTTTAAGCTAAACTTGCTGAAACGGCAGAGACCGCCTTCCCGCTAGCAGCTTGACAGGAACCAGAGGGTAGTTATGCTTCTCATCTCCTTTACAGACAGAAGCAGAGTGGCGCAGCGGAAGCGTGCTGGGCCCATAACCCAGAGGTTGATGGATCGAAACCATCCTCTGCTAAGCAATCAATTTTACTGTTTCCACCATTGTAATTGAGGCAAGTTCGTTTCTAGGCCAACGCATTGTTCCTCTTCTTTGGAGGTGTTTTAAGGTCTTTGTGAACGAATTTTGCTCTTCATGATAGCAGAAGTAGTCAGTCTAAGCCATGCGAATCACAGACGTCACCGACATCACCGACATCACAGCTGTCAAAGAAGCGTTGGTGGTATAGTGGTAAGCATAGCTGCCTTCCAAGCAGTTGACCCGGGTTCGATTCCCGGCCAACGCATTTCTTTCAAGGTTTTGTCACCTGTCTCCTATGCTTGCTCTTTCATGGTAAAAAATTTTGCAGCTAGAAGCACCCTTTCAGCTCCTTACATTACAATGCTCCTCCCATTACAATGCTCCTCCCAAAAGGGTCCCATGGCTCTAGAGCCTCATCTGCTACATAACAACTTTCTTGTCCTAAGTATTAAGCCACGCGAAGCTCTGTAAACATCCCAGTCTTAGTCTTCTAATGTCAAAAATATTTTGACACTTAAAAAAAAAAAAAAAAAAAAAAAAAAAGTTTCAAACAGTTACAGAGATTGATCAGTGGATTGCGTGGCTAAATGCGTGGGGCAGACATGGGGGATTAGCTCAAATGGTAGAGCGCTCGCTTAGCATGCGAGAGGTAGCGGGATCGATGCCCGCATCCTCCAAAAACTTTTTGACTTTTTCAAACATCTTTTTAGCTAATGCTCATGGCACTCTTAGCCAAGCCAAAGAGTTGCACACACCCAGCTTTGCCAATCCTTCGATAGCTCAGCTGGTAGAGCGGAGGACTGTAGTAGAACAATCGGCAATCCTTAGGTCACTGGTTCGATTCCGGCTCGAAGGACATTTTTTTGGGGGGTATGTTTTCATTTGGGATGTTTCAAGATGCTGAAAAACACACACTTCCGCTGACCCCTGCTCTTAACACTAGAAACACCCTTTCCAGAGAGGTCTCCCGTCAACATTGGGACTTTAAAACAGGCACAGAGACCAAGCTTTCAGTTGAGAGCACATCTAAGGCTCGCCAAAGAACCACCTTTAGCTGTGACGTGCAACCAAATCAAAAAGGGGACCTCGTCCCTGGGTGGGCTTGAACCACCAACCTTTCGGTTAACAGCCGAACGCGCTAACCGATTGCGCCACAGAGACAACGGTGCTGCATGCTCGTGACTAGGCACAAGCGAAAACCCAAATGCTGGTCTCCAGGTGGACTTCAGCCCATAACAATCGGCTTTTAAGCTAAACTTGCTGAAACGGCAGAGACCGCCTTCCCACTAGCAGCTTGACAGGAACCAGAGGGTAGTTATGCTTCTCATCTCCTTTACAGACAGAAACAGAGTGGCGCAGCGGAAGCGTGCTGGGCCCATAACCCAGAGGTCGATGGATCGAAACCATCCTCTGCTAAGCAATCAATTTTACTGTTTCCACCATTGTAATTGAGGCAAGTTCGTTTCTAGGCCAACGCATTGTTCCTCTTCTTTGGAGGTGTTTTAAGGTCTTTGTGAACGAATTTTGCTCTTCATAATAGCAGAAGTAGTCAGTCTAAGCCATGCGAATCACAGACGTCACCGACATCACCGACATCACAGCTGTCAAAGAAGCGTTGGTGGTATAGTGGTAAGCATAGCTGCCTTCCAAGCAGTTGACCCGGGTTCGATTCCCGGCCAACGCATTTCTTTCAAGTTTTTGTCACCTGTCTCCTATGCTTGCTCTTTCATGGTAAAAAATTTTGCAGCTAGAAGCACCCTTTCAGCTCCTTACATTACAATGCTCCTCCCATTACAATGCTCCTCCCAAAAGGGTCCCATGGCTCTAGAGCCTCATCTGCTACATAACAACTTTCTTGTCCTAAGTATTAAGCCACGCGAAGCTCTGTAAACATCCCAGTCTTAGTCTTCTAATGTCAAAAATATTTTGACACTTAAAAAAAAAAAAAAAAAAAAAAGTTTCAAACAGTTACAGAGATTGATCAGTGGATTGCGTGGCTAAATGCGTGGCTAAATGCGTGGGTCAGACATGGGGGATTAGCTCAAATGGTAGAGCGCTCGCTTAGCATGCGAGAGGTAGCGGGATCGATGCCCGCATCCTCCAAAAACTTTTTGACTTTTTCAAACATCTTTTTAGCTAATGCTCATGGCACTCTTAGCCAAGCCAAAGAGTTGCACACACCCAGCTTTGCCAATCCTTCGATAGCTCAGCTGGTAGAGCGGAGGACTGTAGTAGAACAATCGGCAATCCTTAGGTCACTGGTTCGATTCCGGCTCGAAGGACATTTTTTGGGGGGGTATGTTTTCATTTGGGATGTTTCAAGATGCTGAAAAACACACACTTCCGCTGACCCCTGCTCTTAACACTAGAAACACCCTTTCCAGAGAGGTCTCCCGTCAACATTGGGACTTTAAAACAGGCACAGAGACCAAGCTTTCAGTTGAGAGCACATCTAAGGCTCGCCAAAGAACCACCTTTAGCTGTGACGTGCAACCAAATCAAAAAGGGGACCTCGTCCCTGGGTGGGCTTGAACCACCAACCTTTCGGTTAACAGCCGAACGCGCTAACCGATTGCGCCACAGAGACAACGGTGCTGCATGCTCGTGACTAGGCACAAGCGAAAACCCAAATGCTGGTCTCCAGGTGGACTTCAGCCCATAACAATCGGCTTTTAAGCTAAACTTGCTGAAACGGCAGAGACCGCCTTCCCGCTAGCAGCTTGACAGGAACCAGAGGGTAGTTATGCTTCTCATCTCCTTTACAGACAGAAGCAGAGTGGCGCAGCGGAAGCGTGCTGGGCCCATAACCCAGAGGTTGATGGATCGAAACCATCCTCTGCTAAGCAATCAATTTTACTGTTTCCACCATTGTAATTGAGGCAAGTTCGTTTCTAGGCCAACGCATTGTTCCTCTTCTTTGGAGGTGTTTTAAGGTCTTTGTGAACGAATTTTGCTCTTCATGATAGCAGAAGTAGTCAGTCTAAGCCATGCGAATCACAGACGTCACCGACATCACCGACATCACAGCTGTCAAAGAAGCGTTGGTGGTATAGTGGTAAGCATAGCTGCCTTCCAAGCAGTTGACCCGGGTTCGATTCCCGGCCAACGCATTTCTTTCAAGGTTTTGTCACCTGTCTCCTATGCTTGCTCTTTCATGGTAAAAAATTTTGCAGCTAGAAGCACCCTTTCAGCTCCTTACATTACAATGCTCCTCCCATTACAATGCTCCTCCCAAAAGGGTCCCATGGCTCTAGAGCCTCATCTGCTACATAACAACTTTCTTGTCCTAAGTATTAAGCCACGCGAAGCTCTGTAAACATCCCAGTCTTAGTCTTCTAATGTCAAAAATATTTTGACACTTAAAAAAAAAAAAAAAAAAAAAAAAGTTTCAAACAGTTACAGAGATTGATCAGTGGATTGCGTGGCTAAATGCGTGGGTCAGACATGGGGGATTAGCTCAAATGGTAGAGCGCTCGCTTAGCATGCGAGAGGTAGCGGGATCGATGCCCGCATCCTCCAAAAACTTTTTGACTTTTTCAAACATCTTTTTAGCTAATGCTCATGGCACTCTTAGCCAAGCCAAAGAGT
Organism: Hyla sarda; assembly: GCF_029499605.1. Taxonomy (NCBI): domain Eukaryota; kingdom Metazoa; phylum Chordata; class Amphibia; order Anura; family Hylidae; genus Hyla; species Hyla sarda. Next base: position 3,980,550 of record NC_079191.1, read on the forward strand.
TGCACACACCCGGCTTTGCCAATCCTTCGATAGCTCAGCTGGTAGAGCGGAGGACTGTAGTAGAACAATCGGCAATCCTTAGGTCGCTGGTTCTATTCCGGCTCGAAGGACATTTTTTTGGGGGGTATGTTTTCATTTGGGATGTTTCAAGATGCTGAAAAACACACACTTCCGCTGACCCCTGCTCTTAACACTAGAAACACCCTTTCCAGAGAGGTCTCCCGTCAACATTGGGACTTTAAAACAGGCACAGAGACCAAGCTTTCAGTTGAGAGCACATCTAAGGCTCGCCAAAGAACCACCTTTAGCTGTGACGTGCAACCAAATCAAAAAGGGGACCTCGTCCCTGGGTGGGCTTGAACCACCAACCTTTCGGTTAACAGCCGAACGCGCTAACCGATTGCGCCACAGAGACAACGGTGCTGCATGCTCGTGACTAGGCACAAGCGAAAACCCAAATGCTGGTCTCCAGGTGGACTTCAGCCCATAACAATCGGCTTTTAAGCTAAACTTGCTGAAACGGCAGAGACCGCCTTCCCGCTAGCAGCTTGACAGGAACCAGAGGGTAGTTATGCTTCTCATCTCCTTTACAGACAGAAGCAGAGTGGCGCAGCGGAAGCGTGCTGGGCCCATAACCCAGCGGTCGATGGATCGAAACCATCCTCTGCTAAGCAATCAATTTTACTGTTTCCACCATTGTAATTGAGGCAAGTTCGTTTCTAGGCCAACGCATTGTTCCTCTTCTTTGGAGGTGTTTTAAGGTCTTTGTGAACGAATTTTGCTCTTCATGATAGCAGAAGTAGTCAGTCTAAGCCATGCGAATCACAGACGTCACCGACATCACCGACATCACCGACATCACAGCTGTCAAAGAAGCGTTGGTGGTATAGTGGTAAGCATAGCTGCCTTCCAAGCAGTTGACCCGGGTTCGATTCCTGGCCAACGCATTTCTTTCAAGGTTTTGTCACCTGTCTCCTATGCTTGCTCTTTCATGGTAAAAAATTTTGCAGCTAGAAGCACCCTTTCAGCTCCTTACATTACAATGCTCCTCCCATTACAATGCTCCTCCCAAAAGGGTCCCATGGCTCTAGAGCCTCATCTGCTACATAACAACTTTCTTGTCCTAAGTATTAAGCCACGCGAAGCTCTGTAAACATCCCAGTCTTAGTCTTCTAATGTCAAAAATATTTTGACACTTAAAAAAAAAAAAAAAAAAAAAAAAGTTTCAAACAGTTACAGAGATTGATCAGTGGATTGCGTGGCTAAATGCGTGGGTCAGACATGGGGAATTAGCTCAAATGGTAGAAAGCTCGCTTAGCATGCGAGAGGTAGCGGGATCGATGCCCGCATCCTCCAAAAACTTTTTGACTTTTTCAAACATCTTTTTAGCTAATGCTCATGGCACTCTTAGCCAAGCCAAAGAGTTGCACACACCCAGCTTTGCCAATCCTTCGATAGCTCAGCTGGTAGAGCGGAGGACTGTAGTAGAACAATCGGCAATCCTTAGGTCGCTGGTTCGATTCCGGCTCGAAGGACATTTTTTTGGGGGGTATGTTTTCATTTGGGATGTTTCAAGCTGCTGAAACACACACACTTCCGCTGACCCCTACTCTTAACACTAGAAACACCCTTTCCAGAGAGGTCTCCCGTCAACATTGGGACTTTAAAACAGGCACAGAGACCAAGCTTTCAGTTGAGAGCACATCTAAGGCTCGCCAAGGAACCTTCTTTAGCTGTGACGTGCAACCAAATCAAAAAGGGGACCTCGTCCCTGGGTGGGCTTGAACCACCAACCTTTCGGTTAACAGCCGGACACGCTAACCGATTGCGCCACAGAGACAACGGTGCTGCACGCTCGTGACTAGGCACAAGCGAAAACCCAAATGCTGGTCTCCAGGTGGACTTCAGCCCATAACAATCGGCTTTTAAGCTAAACTTGCTGAAACGGCAGAGACCGCCTTCCCACTAGCAGCTTGACAGGAACCAGAGGGTAGTTATGCTTCTCATCTCCTTTACAGACAGAAGCAGAGTGGCGCAGCGGAAGCGTGCTGGGCCCATAACCCAGAGGTCGATGGATCGAAACCATCCTCTGCTAAGCAATCAATTTTACTGTTTCCACCATTGTAATTGAGGCAAGTTCGTTTCTAGGCCAACGCATTGTTCCTCTTCTTTGGAGGTGTTTTAAGGTCTTTGTGAACGAATTTTGCTCTTCATGATAGCAGAAGTAGTCAGTCTAAGCCATGCGAATCACAGACGTCACCGACATCACCGACATCACAGCTGTCAAAGAAGCGTTGGTGGTATAGTGGTAAGCATAGCTGCCTTCCAAGCAGTTGACCCGGGTTCGATTCCCGGCCAACGCATTTCTTTCAAGGTTTTGTCACCTGTCTCCTATGCTTGCTCTTTCATGGTAAAAAATTTTGCAGCTAGAAGCACCCTTTCAGCTCCTTACATTACAATGCTCCTCCCATTACAATGCTCCTCCCAAAAGGGTCCCATGGCTCTAGAGCCTCATCTGCTACATAACAACTTTCTTGTCCTAAGTATTAAGCCACGCGAAGCTCTGTAAACATCCCAGTCTTAGTCTTCTAATGTCAAAAATATTTTGACACTAAAAAAAAAAAAAAAAAAAAAAAAAAAAAGTTTCAAACAGTTACAGAGATTGATCAGTGGATTGCGTGGCTAAATGCGTGGGTCAGACATGGGGGATTAGCTCAAATGGTAGAGCGCTCGCTTAGCATGCGAGAGGTAGCGGGATCGATGCCCGCATCCTCCAAAAACTTTTTGACTTTTTCAAACATCTTTTTAGCTAATGCTCATGGCACTCTTAGCCAAGCCAAAGAGTTGCACACACCCGGCTTTGCCAATCCTTCGATAGCTCAGCTGGTAGAGCGGAGGACTGTAGTAGAACAATCGGCAATCCTTAGGTCGCTGGTTCGATTCCGGCTCGAAGGACATTTTTTTGGGGGGTATGTTTTCATTTGGGATGTTTCAAGCTGCTGAAACACACACACTTCCGCTGACCCCTACTCTTAACACTAGAAACACCCTTTCCAGAGAGGTCTCCCGTCAACATTGGGACTTTAAAACAGGCACAGAGACCAAGCTTTCAGTTGAGAGCACATCTAAGGCTCGCCAAAGAACCACCTTTAGCTGTGACGTGCAACCAAATCAAAAAGGGGACCTCGTCCCTGGGTGGGCTTGAACCACCAACCTTTCGGTTAACAGCCGAACGCGCTAACCGATTGCGCCACAGAGACAACGGTGCTGCATGCTCGTGACTAGGCACAAGCGAAAACCCAAATGCTGGTCTCCAGGTGGACTTCAGCCCATAACAATCGGCTTTTAAGCTAAACTTGCTGAAACGGCAGAGACCGCCTTCCCACTAGCAGCTTGACAGGAACCAGAGGGTAGTTATGCTTCTCATCTCCTTTACAGACAGAAGCAGAGTGGCGCAGCGGAAGCGTGCTGGGCCCATAACCCAGAGGTCGATGGATCGAAACCATCCTCTGCTAAGCAATCAATTTTACTGTTTCCACCATTGTAATTGAGGCAAGTTCGTTTCTAGGCCAACGCATTGTTCCTCTTCTTTGGAGGTGTTTTAAGGTCTTTGTGAACGAATTTTGCTCTTCATGATAGCAGAAGTAGTCAGTCTAAGCCATGCGAATCACAGACGTCACCGACATCACAGCTGTCAAAGAAGCGTTGGTGGTATAGTGGTAAGCATAGCTGCCTTCCAAGCAGTTGACCCGGGTTCGATTCCCGGCCAACGCATTTCTTTCAAGGTTTTGTCACCTGTCTCCTATGCTTGCTCTTTCATGGTAAAAAATTTTGCAGCTAGAAGCACCCTTTCAGCTCCTTACATTACAATGCTCCTCCCATTACAATGCTCCTCCCAAAAGGGTCCCATGGCTCTAGAGCCTCATCTGCTACATAACAACTTTCTTGTCCTAAGTATTAAGCCACGCGAAGCTCTGTAAACATCCCAGTCTTAGTCTTCTAATGTCAAAAATATTTTGACACTTAAAAAAAAAAAAAAAAAAAAAAATAAAAAGTTTCAAACAGTTACAGAGATTGATCAGTGGATTGCGTGGCTAAATGCGTGGGTCAGACATGGGGGATTAGCTCAAATGGTAGAGCGCTCGCTTAGCATGCGAGAGGTAGCGGGATCGATGCCCGCATCCTCCAAAAACTTTTTGACTTTTTCAAACATCTTTTTAGCTAATGCTCATGGCACTCTTAGCCAAGCCAAAGAGTTGCACACACCCAGCTTTGCCAATCCTTCGATAGCTCAGCTGGTAGAGCGGAGCACTGTAGTAGAACAATCGGCAATCCTTAGGTCGCTGGTTCGATTCCGGCTCGAAGGGCATTTTTTTGGGGGGTATGTTTTCATTTGGGATGTTTCAAGATGCTGAAAAACACACACTTCCGCTGACCCCTGCTCTTAACACTAGAAACACCCTTTCCAGAGAGGTCTCCCGTCAACATTGGGACTTTAAAACAGGCACAGAGACCAAGCTTTCAGTTGAGAGCACATCTAAGGCTCGCCAAAGAACCACCTTTAGCTGTGACGTGCAACCAAATCAAAAAGGGGACCTCGTCCCTGGGTGGGCTTGAACCACCAACCTTTCGGTTAACAGCCGAACGCGCTAACCGATTGCGCCACAGAGACAACGGTGCTGCATGCTCGTGACTAGGCACAAGCGAAAACCCAAATGCTGGTCTCCAGGTGGACTTCAGCCCATAACAATCGGCTTTTAAGCTAAACTTGCTGAAACGGCAGAGACCGCCTTCCCGCTAGCAGCTTGACAGGAACCAGAGGGTAGTTATGCTTCTCATCTCCTTTACAGACAGAAGCAGAGTGGCGCAGCGGAAGCGTGCTGGGCCCATAACCCAGAGGTCGATGGATCGAAACCATCCTCTGCTAAGCAATCAATTTTACTGTTTCCACCATTGTAATTGAGGCAAGTTCGTTTCTAGGCCAACGCATTGTTCCTCTTCTTTGGAGGTGTTTTAAGGTCTTTGTGAACGAATTTTGCTCTTCATGATAGCAGAAGTAGTCAGTCTAAGCCATGCGAATCACAGACGTCACCGACATCACCGACATCACAGCTGTCAAAGAAGCGTTGGTGGTATAGTGGTAAGCATAGCTGCCTTCCAAGCAGTTGACCCGGGTTCGTTTCCCGGCCAACGCATTTCTTTCAAGGTTTTGTCACCTGTCTCCTATGCTTGCTCTTTCATGGTAAAAAATTTTGCAGCTAGAAGCACCCTTTCAGCTCCTTACATTACAATGCTCCTCCCATTACAATGCTCCTCCCAAAAGGGTCCCATGGCTCTAGAGCCTCATCTGCTACATAACAACTTTCTTGTCCTAAGTATTAAGCCACGCGAAGCTCTGTAAACATCCCAGTCTTAGTCTTCTAATGTCAAAAATATTTTGACACTAAAAAAAAAAAAAAAAAAAAAAAAAAAGTTTCAAACAGTTACAGAGATTGATCAGTGGATTGCGTGGCTAAATGCGTGGGTCAGACATGGGGGATTAGCTCAAATGGTAGAGCGCTCGCTTAGCATGCGAGAGGTAGCGGGATCGATGCCCGCATCCTCCAAAAACTTTTTGACTTTTTCAAACATCTTTTTAGCTAATGCTCATGGCACTCTTAGCCAAGCCAAAGAGTTGCACACACCCGGCTTTGCCAATCCTTCGATAGCTCAGCTGGTAGAGCGGAGGACTGTAGTAGAACAATCGGCAATCCTTAGGTCGCTGGTTCGATTCCGGCTCGAAGGACATTTTTTTGGGGGGTATGTTTTCATTTGGGATGTTTCAAGCTGCTGAAACACACACACTTCCGCTGACCCCTACTCTTAACACTAGAAACACCCTTTCCAGAGAGGTCTCCCGTCAACATTGGGACTTTAAAACAGGCACAGAGACCAAGCTTTCAGTTGAGAGCACATCTAAGGCTCGCCAAAGAACCACCTTTAGCTGTGACGTGCAACCAAATCAAAAAGGGGACCTCGTCCCTGGGTGGGCTTGAACCACCAACCCTTCGGTTAACAGCCGAACGCGCTAACCGATTGCGCCACAGAGACAACGGTGCTGCATGCTCGTGACTAGGCACAAGCGAAAACCCAAATGCTGGTCTCCAGGTGGACTTCAGCCCATAACAATCGGCTTTTAAGCTAAACTTGCTGAAACGGCAGAGACCGCCTTCCCGCTAGCAGCTTGACAGGAACCAGAGGGTAGTTATGCTTCTCATCTCCTTTACAGACAGAAGCAGAGTGGCGCAGAGGAAGCGTGCTGGGCCCATAACCCAGAGGTCGATGGATCGAAACCATCCTCTGCTAAGCAATCAATTTTACTGTTTCCACCATTGTAATTGAGGCAAGTTCGTTTCTAGGCCAACGCATTGTTCCTCTTCTTTGGAGGTGTTTTAAGGTCTTTGTGAACGAATTTTGCTCTTCATGATAGCAGAAGTAGTCAGTCTAAGCCATGCGAATCACAGACGTCACCGACATCACCGACATCACAGCTGTCACAGAAGCGTTGGTGGTATAGTGGTAAGCATAGCTGCCTTCCAAGCAGTTGACCCGGGTTCGATTCCCGGCCAACGCATTTCTTTCAAGGTTTTGTCACCTGTCTCCTATGCTTGCTCTTTCATGGTAAAAAATTTTGCAGCTAGAAGCACCCTTTCAGCTCCTTACATTACAATGCTCCTCCCATTACAATGCTCCTCCCAAAAGGGTCCCATGGCTCTAGAGCCTCATCTGCTACATAACAACTTTCTTGTCCTAAGTATTAAGCCACGCGAAGCTCTGTAAACATCCCAGTCTTAGTCTTCTAATGTCAAAAATATAAAAAAAAAATAAAAATAAAAAAAAAAAAAGTTTCAAACAGTTACAGAGATTGATCAGTGGATTGCGTGGCTAAATGCGTGGGTCAGACATGGGGGATTAGCTCAAATGGTAGAGCGCTCGCTTAGCATGCGAGAGGTAGCGGGATCGATGCCCGCATCCTCCAAAAACTTTTTGACTTTTTCAAACATCTTTTTAGCTAATGCTCATGGCACTCTTAGCCAAGCCAAAGAGTTGCACACACCCAGCTTTGCCAATCCTTCGATAGCTCAGCTGGTAGAGCGGAGGACTGTAGTAGAACAATCGGCAATCCTTAGGTCGCTGGTTCGATTCCGGCTCGAAGGACATTTTTTGGGGGGGTATGTTTTCATTTGGGATGTTTCAAGCTGCTGAACCACACACACTTCCGCTGACCCCTACTCTTAACACTAGAAACACCCTTTCCAGAGAGGTCTCCCGTCAACATTGGGACTTTAAAACAGGCACAGAGACCAAGCTTTCAGTTGAGAGCACATCTAAGGCTCGCCAAAGAACCACCTTTAGCTGTGACGTGCAACCAAATCAAAAAGGGGACCTCGTCCCTGGGTGGGCTTGAACCACCAACCTTTCGGTTAACAGCCGAACGCGCTAACCGATGTTTGCTCTTTCATGGTAAATAATTTTGCAGCTAGAAGCACCCTTTCAGCTCCTTACATTACAATGCTCCTCCCATTACAATGCTCCTCCCAAAAGGGTCCCATGGCTCTAGAGCCTCATCTGCTACATAACAACTTTCTTGTCCTAAGTATTAAGCCACGCGAAGCTCTGTAAACATCCCAGTCTTAGTCTTCTAATGTCAAAAAAAACACTTAAAAAAAATAAATAAATAAATAAATAAATAAAAAGTTTCAAACAGTTACAGAGATTGATCAGTGGATTGCGTGGCTAAATGCGTGGGTCAGACATGGGGGATTAATAATGGTAGAGCGCTCGCTTAGCATGCGAGAGGTAGCGGGATCGATGCCCGCATCCTCCAAAAACTTTTTGACTTTTTCAAACATCTTTTTAGCTAATGCTCATGGCACTCTTAGCCAAGCCAAAGAGTTGCACACACCCAGCTTAGCCAATCCTTCGATAGCTCAGCTGGTAGAGCGGAGGACTGTAGTAGAACAATCGTCAATCCTTAGGTCGCTGGTTCGATTCCGGCTCGAAGGACATTTTTTTGGGGGGTATGTTTTCATTTGGGATGTTTCAAGCTGCTGAAACACACACACTTCCGCTGACCCCTACTCTTAACACTAGAAACACCCTTTCCAGAGAGGTCTCCCGTCAACATTGGGACTTTAAAACAGGCACAGAGACCAAGCTTTCAGTTGAGAGCACATCTAAGGCTCGCCAAAGAACCACCTTTAGCTGTGACGTGCAACCAAATCAAAAAGGGGACCTCGTCCCTGGGTGGGCTTGAACCACCAACCTTTCGGTTAACAGCCGAACGCGCTAACCGATTGCGCCACAGAGACAACGGTGCTGCATGCTCGTGACTAGGCACAAGCGAAAACCCAAATGCTGGTCTCCAGGTGGACTTCAGCCCATAACAATCGGCTTTTAAGCTAAACTTGCTGAAACGGCAGAGACCGCCTTCCCACTAGCAGCTTGACAGGAACCAGAGGGTAGTTATGCTTCTCATCTCCTTTACAGACAGAAGCAGAGTGGCGCAGCGGAAGCGTGCTGGGCCCAAAACCCAGAGGTCGATGGATCGAAACCATCCTCTGCTAAGCAATCAATTTTACTGTTTCCTCCATTGTAATTGAGGCAAGTTCGTTTCTAGGCCAACGCATTGTTCCTCTTCTTTGGAGGTGTTTTAAGGTCTTTGTGAACGAATTTTGCTCTTCATGATAGCAGAAGTAGTCAGTCTAAGCCATGCGAATCACAGACGTCACCGACATCACCGACATCACAGCTGTCACAGAAGCGTTGGTGGTATAGTGGTGAGCATAGCTGCCTTCCAAGCAGTTGACCCGGGTTCGATTCCCGGCCAACGCATTTCTTTCAAGGTTTTGTCACCTGTCTCCTATGCTTGCTCTTTCATGGTAAAAAATTTTGCAGCTAGAAGCACCCTTTCAGCTCCTTACATTACAATGCTCCTCCCATTACAATGCTCCTCCCAAAAGGGTCCCATGGCTCTAGAGCCTCATCTGCTACATAACAACTTTCTTGTCCTAAGTATTAAGCCACGCGAAGCTCTGTAAACATCCCAGTCTTAGTCTTCTAATGTCAAAAATATTTTGACACTTAAAAAAAAAATAAAATAAAAAATAAAAAGTTTCAAACAGTTACAGAGATTGATCTGTGGATTGCGTGGCTAAATGCGTGGGTCAGACATGGGGGATTAGCTCAAATGGTAGAGCGCTCGCTTAGCATGCGAGAGGTAGCGGGATCGATGCCCGCATCCTCCAAAAACTTTTTGACTTTTTCATACATCTTTTTAGCTAATGCTCATGGCACTCTTAGCCAAGCCAAAGAGTTGCACACACCCAGCTTTGCCAATCCTTCGATAGCTCAGCTGGTAGAGCGGAGAACTGTAGTAGAACAATCGTCAATCCTTAGGTCGCTGGTTCGAAGGACATTTTTTTGGGGGGTATGTTTTCATTTGGGATGTTTCAAGCTGCTGAAACACACACACTTCCGCTGACCCCTACTCTTAACACTAGAAACACCCTTTCCAGAGAGGTCTCCCGTCAACATTGGGACTTTAAAACAGGCACAGAGACCAAGCTTTCAGTTGAGAGCACATCTAAGGCTCGCCAAAGAACCACCTTTAGCTGTGACGTGCAACCAAATCAAAAAGGGGACCTCGTCCCTGGGTGGGCTTGAACCACCAACCTTTCGGTTAACAGCCGAACACGCTAACCGATTGCGCCACAGAGACAACGGTGCTGCATGCTCGTGACTAGGCACAAGCGAAAACCCAAATGCTGGTCTCCAGGTGGACTTCAGCCCATAACAATCGGCTTTTAAGCTAAACTTGCTGAAACGGCAGAGACCGCCTTCCCGCTAGCAGCTTGACAGGAACCAGAGGGTAGTTATGCTTCTCATCTCCTTTACAGACAGAAGCAGAGTGGCGCAGCGGAAGCGTGCTGAGCCCATAACCCAGAGGTCGATGGATCGAAACCATCCTCTGCTAAGCAATCAATTTTACTGTTTCCACCATTGTAATTGAGGCAAGTTCGTTTCTAGGCCAACGCATTGTTCCTCTTCTTTGGAGGTGTTTTAAGGTCTTTGTGAACGAATTTTGCTCTTCATGATAGCAGAAGTAGTCAGTCTAAGCCATGCGAATCACAGACGTCACCGACATCACCGACATCACAGCTGTCAAAGAAGCGTTGGTGGTATAGTGGTAAGCATAGCTGCCTTCCAAGCAGTTGACCCGGGTTCGATTCCCGGCCAACGCATTTCTTTCAAGGTTTTGTCACCTGTCTCCTATGCTTGCTCTTTCATGGTAAAAAATTTTGCAGCTAGAAGCACCCTTTCAGCTCCTTACATTACAATGCTCCTCCCATTACAATGCTCCTCCCAAAAGGGTCCCATGGCTCTAGAGCCTCATCTGCTACATAACAACTTTCTTGTCCTAAGTATTAAGCCACGCGAAGCTCTGTAAACATCCCAGTCTTAGTCTTCTAATGTCAAAAATATTTTGACACTTAAAAAAAAAAAAAATAAATAAATAAATAAATAAAAAGTTTCAAACAGTTACAGAGATTGATCAGTGGATTGCGTGGCTAAATGCGTGGGTTAGACATGGGGGATTAGCTCAAATGGTAGAGCGCTCGCTTAGCATGCGAGAGGTAGCGGGATCGATGCCCGCATCCTCCAAAAACTTTTTGACTTTTTCAAACATCTTTTTAGCTAATGCTCATGGCACTCTTAGCCAAGCCAAAGAGTTGCACACACCCAGCTTTGCCAATCCTTCGATAGCTCAGCTGGTAGAGCGGAGGACTGTAGTAGAACAATCGTCAATCCTTAGGTCGCTGGTTCGATTCCGGCTCAAAGGACATTTTTTTGGGGGGTATGTTTTCATTTGGGATGTTTCAAGCTGCTGAAACACACACACTTCCGCTGACCCCTACTCTTAACACTAGAAACACCCTTTCCAGAGAGGTCTCCCGTCAACATTGGGACTTTAAAACAGGCACAGAGACCAAGCTTTCAGTTGAGAGCACATCTAAGGCTCGCCAAAGAACCACCTTTAGCTGTGACGTGCAACCAAATCAAAAAGGGGACCTCGTCCCTGGGTGGGCTTGAACCACCAACCTTTCGGTTAACAGCCGAACGCGCTAACCGATTCCGCCACAGAGACAACGGTGCTGCATGCTCGTGACTAGGCACAAGCGAAAACCCAAATGCTGGTCTCCAGGTGGACTTCAGCCCATAACAATCGGCTTTTAAGCTAAACTTGCTGAAACGGCAGAGACCGCCTTCCCACTAGCAGCTTGACAGGAACCAGAGGGTAGTTATGCTTCTCATCTCCTTTACAGACAGAAGCAGAGTGGCGCAGCGGAAGCGTGCTGGGCCCATAACCCAGAGGTCGATGGATCGAAACCATCCTCTGCTAAGCAATCAATTTTACTGTTTCCACCATTGTAATTGAGGCAAGTTCGTTTCTAGGCCAACGCATTGTTCCTCTTCTTTGGAGGTGTTTTAAGGTCTTTGTGAACGAATTTTGCTCTTCATGATAGCAGAAGTAGTCAGTCTAAGCCATGCGAATCACAGACGTCACCGACATCACCGACATCACAGCTGTCAAAGAAGCGTTGGTGGTATAGTGGTAAGCATAGCTGCCTTCCAAGCAGTTGACCCGGGTTCGATTCCCGGCCAACGCATTTCTTTCAAGGTTTTGTCACCTGTCTCCTATGCTTGCTCTTTCATGGTAAAAAATTTTGCAGCTAGAAGCACCCTTTCAGCTCCTTACATTACAATGCTCCTCCCATTACAATGCTCCTCCCAAAAGGGTCCCATGGCTCTAGAGCCTCATCTGCTACATAACAACTTTCTTGTCCTAAGTATTAAGCCACGCGAAGCTCTGTAAACATCCCAGTCTTAGTCTTCTAATGTCAAAAATATTTTGACACTTAAAAAAAAAAAAAAAAAAAAAAAAAAAAAGTTTCAAACAGTTACAGAGATTGATCAGTGGATTGCGTGGCTAAATGCGTGAGTCAGACATGGGGGATTAGCTCAAATGGTAGAGCGCTCGCTTAGCATGCGAGAGGTAGCGGGATCGATGCCCGCATCCTCCAAAAACTTTTTGACTTTTTCAAACATCTTTTTAGCTAATGCTCATGGCACTCTTAGCCAAGCCAAAGAGTTGCACACACCCAGCTTTGCCAATCCTTCGATAGCTCAGCTGGTAGAGCGGAGGACTGTAGTAGAACAATCGTCAATCCTTAGGTCGCTGGTTCGATTCCGGCTCGAAGGACATTTTTTTGGGGGGTATGTTTTCATTTGGGATGTTTCAAGCTGCTGAAACACACACACTTCCGCTGACCTCTACTCTTAACACTAGAAACACCCTTTCCAGAGAGGTCTCCCGTCAACATTGGGACTTTAAAACAGGCACAGAGACCAAGCTTTCAGTTGAGAGCACATCTAAGGCTCGCCAAAGAACCACCTTTAGCTGTGACGTGCAACCAAATCAAAAAGGGGACCTCGTCCCTGGGTGGGCTTGAACCACCAACCTTTCGGTTAACAGCCGAACGCGCTAACCGATTGCGCCACAGAGACAACGGTGCTTCATGCTCGTGACTAGGCACAAGCGAAAACCCAAATGCTGGTCTCCAGGTGGACTTCAGCCCATAACAATCGGCTTTTAAGCTAAACTTGCTGAAACGGCAGAGACCGCCTTCCCACTAGCAGCTTGACAGGAACCAGAGGGTAGTTATGCTTCTCATCTCCTTTACAGACAGAAGCAGAGTGGCGCAGCGGAAGCGTGCTGGGCCCATAACCCAGAGGTCGATGGATCGAAACCATCCTCTGCTAAGCAATCAATTTTACTGTTTCCACCATTGTAATTGAGGCAAGTTCGTTTCTAGGCCAACGCATTGTTCCTCTTCTTTGGAGGTGTTTTAAGGTCTTTGTGAACGAATTTTGCTCTTCATGATAGCAGAAGTAGTCAGTCTAAGCCATGCGAATCACAGACGTCACCGACATCACCGACATCACAGCTGTCAAAGAAGCGTTGGTGGTATAGTGGTAAGCATAGCTGCCTTCCAAGCAGTTGACCCGGGTTCGATTCCCGGCCAACGCATTTCTTTCAAGGTTTTGTCACCTGTCTCCTATGCTTGCTCTTTCATGGTAAAAAATTTTGCAGCTAGAAGCACCCTTTCAGCTCCTTACATTACAATGCTCCTCCCATTACAATGCTCCTCCCAAAAGGGTCCCATGGCTCTAGAGCCTCATCTGCTACATAACAACTTTCTTGTCCTAAGTATTAAGCCACGCGAAGCTCTGTAAACATCCCAGTCTTAGTCTTCTAATGTCAAAAATATTTTGACACTAAAAAAAAAAAAAAAAAAAAGTTTCAAACAGTTACAGAGATTGATCAGTGGATTGCGTGGCTAAATGCATGGGTCAGACATGGGGGATTAGCTCAAATGGTAGAGCGCTCGCTTAGCATGCGAGAGGTAGCGGGATCGATGCCCGCATCCTCCAAAAACTTTTTGACTTTTTCAAACATCTTTTTAGCTAATGCTCATGGCACTCTTAGCCAAGCCAAAGAGTTGCACACACCCGGCTTTGCCAATCCTTCGATAGCTCAGCTGGTAGAGCGGAGGACTGTAGTAGAACAATTGGCAATCCTTAGGTCGCTGGTTCGATTCCGGCTCGAAGGACATTTTTTTGGGGGGTATGTTTTCATTTGGGATGTTTCAAGCTGCTGAAACACACACACTTCCGCTGACCCCTACTCTTAACACTAGAAACACCCTTTCCAGAGAGGTCTCCCGTCAACATTGGGACTTTAAAACAGGCACAGAGACCAAGCTTTCAGTTGAGAGCACATCTAAGGCTCGCCAAAGAACCACCTTTAGCTGTGACGTGCAACCAAATCAAAAAGGGGACCTCGTCCCTGGGTGGGCTTGAACCACCAACCTTTCGGTTAACAGCCGAACGCGCTAACCGATTGCGCCACAGAGACAACGGTGCTGCATGCTCGTGACTAGGCACAAGCGAAAACCCAAATGCTGGTCTCCAGGTGGACTTCAGCCCATAACAATCGGCTTTTAAGCTAAACTTGCTGAAACGGCAGAGACCGCCTTCCCGCTAGCAGCTTGACAGGAACCAGAGGGTAGTTATGCTTCTCATCTCCTTTACAGACAGAAGCAGAGTGGCGCAGCGGAAGCGTGCTGGGCCCATAACCCAGAGGTCGATGGATCGAAACCATCCTCTGCTAAGCAATCAATTTTACTGTTTCCACCATTGTAATTGAGGCAAGTTCGTTTCTAGGCCAACGCATTGTTCCTCTTCTTTGGAGGTGTTTTAAGGTCTTTGTGAACGAATTTTGCTCTTCATGATAGCAGAAGTAGTCAGTCTAAGCCATGCGAATCACAGACGTCACCGACATCACCGACATCACAGCTGTCAAAGAAGCGTTGGTGGTATAGTGGTAAGCATAGCTGCCTTCCAAGCAGTTGACCCGGGTTCGATTCCCGGCCAACGCATTTCTTTCAAGCTTTTGTCACCTGTCTCCTATGCTTGCTCTTTCATGGTAAAAAATTTTGCAGCTAGAAGCACCCTTTCAGCTCCTTACATTACAATGCTCCTCCCATTACAATGCTCCTCCCAAAAGGGTCCCATGGCTCTAGAGCCTCATCTGCTACATAACAACTTTCTTGTCCTAAGTATTAAGCCACGCGAAGCTCTGTAAACATCCCAGTCTTAGTCTTCTAATGTCAAAAATATTTTGACACTTAAAAAAAAAAAAAAAAAAAAAAAAGTTTCAAACAGTTACAGAGATTGATCAGTGGATTGCGTGGCTAAATGCGTGGGTCAGACATGGGGGATTAGCTCAAATGGTAGAGCGCTCGCTTAGCATGGGAGAGGTAGCGGGATCGATGCCCGCATCCTCCAAAAACTTTTTGACTTTTTCAAACATCTTTTTAGCTAATGCTCATGGCACTCTTAGCCAAGCCAAAGAGTTGCACACACCCAGCTTTGCCAATCCTTCGATAGCTCAGCTGGTAGAGCGGAGGACTGTAGTAGAACAATCGGCAATCCTTAGGTCGCTGGTTCGATTCGGGCTCGAAGGACATTTTTTTGGGGGGTATGTTTTCATTTGGGATGTTTCAAGATGCTGAAAAACACACACTTCCGCTGACCCCTGCTCTTAACACTAGAAACACCCTTTCCAGAGAGGTCTCCCGTCAACATTGGGACTTTAAAACAGGCACAGAGACCAAGCTTTCAGTTGAGAGCACATCTAAGGCTCGCCAAAGAACCACCTTTAGCTGTGACGTGCAACCAAATCAAAAAGGGGACCTCGTCCCTGGGTGGGCTTGAACCACCAACCTTTCGGTTAACAGCCGAACGCGCTAACCGATTGCGCCACAGAGACAACGGTGCTGCATGCTCGTGACTAGGCACAAGCGAAAACCCAAATGCTGGTCTCCAGGTGGACTTCAGCCCATAACAATCGGCTTTTAAGCTAAACTTGCTGAAACGGCAGAGACCGCCTTCCCACTAGCAGCTTGACAGGAACCAGAGGGTAGTTATGCTTCTCATCTCCTTTACAGACAGAAGCAGAGTGGCGCAGCGGAAGCGTGCTGGGCCCATAACCCAGAGGTCGATGGATCGAAACCATCCTCTGCTAAGCAATCAATTTTACTGTTTCCACCATTGTAATTGAGGCAAGTTCGTTTCTAGGCCAACGCATTGTTCCTCTTCTTTGGAGGTGTTTTAAGGTCTTTGTGAACGAATTTTGCTCTTCATGATAGCAGAAGTAGTCAGTCTAAGCCATGCGAATCACAGACGTCACCGACATCACCGACATCACAGCTGTCACAGAAGCGTTGGTGGTATAGTGGTAAGCATAGCTGCCTTCCAAGCAGTTGACCCGGGTTCGATTCCCGGCCAACGCATTTCTTTCAAGGTTTTGTCACCTGTCTCCTATGCTTGCTCTTTCATGGTAAAAAATTTTGCAGCTAGAAGCACCCTTTCAGCTCCTTACATTACAATGCTCCTCCCATTACAATGCTCCTCCCAAAAGGGTCCCATGGCTCTAGAGCCTCATCTGCTACATAACAACTTTCTTGTCCTAAGTATTAAGCCACGCGAAGCTCTGTAAACATCCCAGTCTTAGTCTTCTAATGTCAAAAATATTTTGACACTAAAAAAAAAAAAAAAAAAAAAAAAAAAAAAAGTTTCAAACAGTTACAGAGATTGATCAGTGGATTGCGTGGCTAAATGCATGGGTCAGACATGGGGGATTAGCTCAAATGGTAGAGCGCTCGCTTAGCATGCGAGAGGTAGCGGGATCGATGCCCGCATCCTCCAAAAACTTTTTGACTTTTTCAAACATCTTTTTAGCTAATGCTCATGGCACTCTTAGCCAAGCCAAAGAGTTGCACACACCCGGCTTTTCCAATCCTTCGATAGCTCAGCTGGTAGAGCGGAGGACTGTAGTAGAACAATCGGCAATCCTTAGGTCGCTGGTTCGATTCCGGCTCGAAGGACATTTTTTTGGGGGGTATGTTTTCATTTGGGATGTTTCAAGATGCTGAAAAACACACACTGCTCTTAACACTAGAAACACCCTTTCCAGAGAGGTCTCCCGTCAACATTGGGACTTTAAAACAGGCACAGAGACCAAGCTTTCAGTTGAGAGCACATCTAAGGCTCGCCAAAGAACCACCTTTAGCTGTGACGTGCAACCAAATCAAAAAGGGGACCTCGTCCCTGGGTGGGCTTGAACCACCAACCTTTCGGTTAACAGCCGAACGCGCTAACCGATTGCGCCACAGAGACAACGGTGCTGCATGCTCGTGACTAGGCACAAGCGGAAACCCAAATGCTGGTCTCCAGGTGGACTTCAGCCCATAACAATCGGCTTTTAAGCTAAACTTGCTGAAACGGCAGAGACCGCCTTCCCGCTAGCAGCTTGACAGGAACCAGAGGGTAGTTATGCTTCTCATCTCCTTTACAGACAGAAGCAGAGTGGCGCAGCGGAAGCGTGCTGGGCCCATAACCCAGAGGTCGATGGATCGAAACCATCCTCTGCTAAGCAATCAATTTTACTGTTTCCACCATTGTAATTGAGGCAGGTTCGTTTCTAGGCCAACGCATTGTTCCTCTTCTTTGGAGGTGTTTTAAGGTCTTTGTGAACGAATTTTGCTCTTCATGATAGCAGAAGTAGTCAGTCTAAGCCATGCGAATCACAGACGTCACCGACATCACCGACATCACAGCTGTCAAAGAAGCGTTGGTGGTATAGTGGTAAGCATAGCTGCCTTCCAAGCAGTTGACCCGGGTTTCGATTCCCGGCCAACGCATTTCTTTCAAGGTTTTGTCACCTGTCTCCTATGCTTGCTCTTTCATGGTAAAAAATTTTGCAGCTAGAAGCACCCTTTCAGCTCCTTACATTACAATGCTCCTCCCATTACAATGCTCCTCCCAAAAGGGTCCCATGGCTCTAGAGCCTCATCTGCTACATAACAACTTTCTTGTCCTAAGTATTAAGCCACGCGAAGCCCTGTAAACATCCCAGTCTTAGTCTTCTAATGTCAAAAATATTTTGACACTAAAAAAAAAAAAAAAAAAAAAAAAAAAAAAGTTTCAAACAGTTACAGAGATTGATCAGTGGATTGCGTGGCTAAATGCATGGGTCAGACATGGGGGATTAGCTCAAATGGTAGAGCGCTCGCTTAGCATGCGAGAGGTAGCGGGATCGATGCCCGCATCCTCCAAAAACTTTTTGACTTTTTCAAACATCTTTTTAGCTAATGCTCATGGCACTCTTAGCCAAGCCAAAGAGTTGCACACACCCAGCTTTGCCAATCCTTCGATAGCTCAGCTGGTAGAGCGGAGGACTGTAGTAGAACAATTGGCAATCCTTAGGTCGCTGGTTCGATTCCGGCTCGAAGGACATTTTTTTGGGGGGTATGTTTTCATTTGGGATGTTTCAAGATGCTGAAAAACACACACTTCCGCTGACCCCTGCTCTTAACACTAGAAACACCCTTTCCAGAGAGGTCTCCCGTCAACATTGGGACTTTAAAACAGGCACAGAGACCAAGCTTTCAGTTGAGAGCACATCTAAGGCTCGCCAAAGAACCACCTTTAGCTGTGACGTGCAACCAAATCAAAAAGGGGACCTCGTCCCTGGGTGGGCTTGAACCACCAACCTTTCGGTTAACAGCCGAACGCGCTAACCGATTGCGCCACAGAGACAACGGTGCTGCATGCTCGTGACTAGGCACAAGCGAAAACCCAAATGCTGGTCTCCAGGTGGACTTCAGCCCATAACAATCGGCTTTTAAGCTAAACTTGCTGAAACGGCAGAGACCGCCTTCCCGCTAGCAGCTTGACAGGAACCAGAGGGTAGTTATGCTTCTCATCTCCTTTACAGACAGAAGCAGAGTGGCGCAGCGGAAGCGTGCTGGGCCCATAACCCAGAGGTCGATGGATCGAAACCATCCTCTGCTAAGCAATCAATTTTACTGTTTCCACCATTGTAATTGAGGCAAGTTCGTTTCTAGGCCAACGCATTGTTCCTCTTCTTTGGAGGTGTTTTAAGGTCTTTGTGAACGAATTTTGCTCTTCATGATAGCAGAAGTAGTCAGTCTAAGCCATGCGAATCACAGACGTCACCGACATCACCGACATCACAGCTGTCAAAGAAGTGTTGGTGGTATAGTGGTAAGCATAGCTGCCTTCCAAGCAGTTGACCCGGGTTCGATTCCCGGCCAACGCATTTCTTTCAAGGTTTTGTCACCTGTCTCCTATGCTTGCTCTTTCATGGTAAAAAATTTTGCAGCTAGAAGCACCCTTTCAGCTCCTTACATTACAATGCTCCTCCCATTACAATGCTCCTCCCAAAAGGGTCCCATGGCTCTAGAGCCTCATCTGCTACATAACAACTTTCTTGTCCTAAGTATTAAGCCACGCGAAGCTCTGTAAACATCCCAGTCTTAGTCTTCTAATGTCAAAAATATTTTGACACTAAAAAAAAAAAAAAAAAAAAAAGTTTCAAACAGTTACAGAGATTGATCAGTGGATTGCGTGGCTAAATGCATGGGTCAGACATGGGGGATTAGCTCAAATGGTAGAGCGCTCGCTTAGCATGCGAGAGGTAGCGGGATCGATGCCTGCATCCTCCAAAAACTTTTTGACTTTTTCAAACATCTTTTTAGCTAATGCTCATGGCACTCTTAGCCAAGCCAAAGAGTTGCACACACCCAGCTTTGCCAATCCTTCGATAGCTCAGCTGGTAGAGCGGAGGACTGTAGTAGAACAATCGGCAATCCTTAGGTCGCTGGTTCGATTCCGGCTCGAAGGACATTTTTTTGGGGGGTATGTTTTCATTTGGGATGTTTCAAGATGCTGAAAAACACACACTTCCGCTGACCCCTGCTCTTAACACTAGAAACACCCTTTCCAGAGAGGTCTCCCGTCAACATTGGGACTTTAAAACAGGCACAGAGACCAAGCTTTCAGTTGAGAGCACATCTAAGGCTCGCCAAAGAACCACCTTTAGCTGTGACGTGCAACCAAATCAAAAAGGGGACCTCGTCCCTGGGTGGGCTTGAACCACCAACCTTTCGGTTAACAGCCGAACGCGCTAACCGATTGCGCCACAGAGACAACGGTGCTGCATGTTCGTGACTAGGCACAAGCGAAAACCCAAATGCTGGTCTCCAGGTGGACTTCAGCCCATAACAATCGGCTTTTAAGCTAAACTTGCTGAAACGGCAGAGACCGCCTTCCCACTAGCAGCTTGACAGGAACCAGAGGGTAGTTATGCTTCTCATCTCCTTTACAGACAGAAGCAGAGTGGCGCAGCGGAAGCGTGCTGGGCCCATAACCCAGAGGTCGATGGATCGAAACCATCCTCTGCTAAGCAATCAATTTTACTGTTTCCACCATTGTAATTGAGGCAAGTTCGTTTCTAGGCCAACGCATTGTTCCTCTTCTTTGGAGGTGTTTTAAGGTCTTTGTGAACGAATTTTGCTCTTCATGATAGCAGAAGTAGTCAGTCTAAGCCATGCGAATCACAGACGTCACCGACATCACCGACATCACAGCTGTCAAAGAAGCGTTGGTGGTATAGTGGTAAGCATAGCTGCCTTCCAAGCAGTTGACCCGGGTTCGATTCCCGGCCAACGCATTTCTTTCAAGGTTTTGTCACCTGTCTCCTATGCTTGCTCTTTCATGGTAAAAAATTTTGCAGCTAGAAGCACCCTTTCAGCTCCTTACATTACAATGCTCCTCCCATTACAATGCTCCTCCCAAAAGGGTCCCATGGCTCTAGAGCCTCATCTGCTACATAACAACTTTCTTGTCCTAAGTATTAAGCCACGCGAAGCTCTGTAAACATCCCAGTCTTAGTCTTCTAATGTCAAAAATATTTTGACACTTAAAAAAAAAAAAAAGTTTCAAACAGTTACAGAGATTGATCAGTGGATTGCGTGGCTAAATGCGTGGGTCAGACATGGGGGATTAGCTCAAATGGTAGAGCGCTCGCTTAGCATGCGAGAGGTAGCGGGATCGATGCCCGCATCCTCCAAAAACTTTTTGACTTTTTCAAACATCTTTTTAGCTAATGCTCATGGCACTCTTAGCCAAGCCAAAGAGTTGCACACATCCAGCTTTGCCAATCCTTCGATAGCTCAGCTGGTAGAGCGGAGGACTGTAGTAGAACAATCGGCAATCCTTAGGTCGCTGGTTCGATTCCGGCTCGAAGGACATTTTTTTGGGGGGTATGTTTTCATTTGGGATGTTTCAAGATGCTGAAAAACACACACTTCCGCTGACCCCTGCTCTTAACACTAGAAACACCCTTTCCAGAGAGGTCTCCCGTCAACATTGGGACTTTAAAACAGGCACAGAGACCAAGCTTTCAGTTGAGAGCACATCTAAGGCTCGCCAAAGAACCACCTTTAGCTGTGACGTGCAACCAAATCAAAAAGGGGACCTCGTCCCTGGGTGGGCTTGAACCACCAACCTTTCGGTTAACAGCCGAACGCGCTAACCGATTGCGCCACAGAGACAACGGTGCTGCATGCTCGTGACTAGGCACAAGCGAAAACCCAAATGCTGGTCTCCAGGTGGACTTCAGCCCATAACAATCGGCTTTTAAGCTAAACTTGCTGAAACGGCAGAGACCGCCTTCCCGCTAGCAGCTTGACAGGAACCAGAGGGTAGTTATGCTTCTCATCTCCTTTACAGACAGAAGCAGAGTGGCGCAGCGGAAGCGTGCTGGGCCCATAACCCAGAGGTCGATGGATCGAAACCATCCTCTGCTAAGCAATCAATTTTACTGTTTCCACCATTGTAATTGAGGCAAGTTCGTTTCTAGGCCAACGCATTGTTCCTCTTCTTTGGAGGTGTTTTAAGGTCTTTGTGAACGAATTTTGCTCTTCATGATAGCAGAAGTAGTCAGTCTAAGCCATGCGAATCACAGACGTCACCGACATCACCGACATCACAGCTGTCAAAGAAGCGTTGGTGGTATAGTGGTAAGCATAGCTGCCTTCCAAGCAGTTGACCCGGGTTCGATTCCCGGCCAACGCATTTCTTTCAAGGTTTTGTCACCTGTCTCCTATGCTTGCTCTTTCATGGTAAAAAATTTTGCAGCTAGAAGCACCCTTTCAGCTCCTTACATTACAATGCTCCTCCCATTACAATGCTCCTCCCAAAAGGGTCCCATGGCTCTAGAGCCTCATCTGCTACATAACAACTTTCTTGTCCTAAGTATTAAGCCACGCGAAGCTCTGTAAACATCCCAGTCTTAGTCTTCTAATGTCAAAAATATTTTGACACTAAAAAAAAAAAAAAAAAAAAAAAAAAAAAGTTTCAAACAGTTACAGAGATTGATCAGTGGATTGCGTGGCTAAATGCATGGGTCAGACATGGGGGATTAGCTCAAATGGTAGAGCGCTCGCTTAGCATGCGAGAGGTAGCGGGATCGATGCCCGCATCCTCCAAAAACTTTTTGACTTTTTCAAACATCTTTTTAGCTAATGCTCATGGCACTCTTAGCCAAGCCAAAGAGTTGCACACACCCGGCTTTGCCAATCCTTCGATAGCTCAGCTGGTAGAGCGGAGGACTGTAGTAGAACAATCGGCAATCCTTAGGTCGCTGGTTCGATTCTGGCTCGAAGGACATTTTTTTGGGGGGTATGTTTTCATTTGGGATGTTTCAAGATGCTGAAAAACACACACTTCCGCTGACCCCTGCTCTTAACACTAGAAACACCCTTTCCAGAGAGGTCTCCCGTCAACATTGGGACTTTAAAACAGGCACAGAGACCAAGCTTTCAGTTGAGAGCACATCTAAGGCTCGCCAAAGAACCACCTTTAGCTGTGACGTGCAACCAAATCAAAAAGGGGACCTCGTCCCTGGGTGGGCTTGAACCACCAACCTTTCGGTTAACAGCCGAACGCGCTAACCGATTGCGCCACAGAGACAACGGTGCTGCATGCTCGTGACTAGGCACAAGCGAAAACCCAAATGCTGGTCTCCAGGTGGACTTCAGCCCATAACAATCGGCTTTTAAGCTAAACTTGCTGAAACGGCAGAGACCGCCTTCCCACTAGCAGCTTGACAGGAACCAGAGGGTAGTTATGCTTCTCATCTCCTTTACAGACAGAAGCAGAGTGGCGCAGCGGAAGCGTGCTGGGCCCATAACCCAGAGGTCGATGGATCGAAACCATCCTCTGCTAAGCAATCAATTTTACTGTTTCCACCATTGTAATTGAGGCAAGTTCGTTTCTAGGCCAACGCATTGTTCCTCTTCTTTGGAGGTGTTTTAAGGTCTTTGTGAACGAATTTTGCTCTTCATGATAGCAGAAGTAGTCAGTCTAAGCCATGCGAATCACAGACGTCACCGACATCAAAAAAAAAAAAAAAGTTTCAAACAGTTACAGAGATTGATCAGTGGATTGCGTGGCTAAATGCATGGGTCAGACATGGGGGATTAGCTCAAATGGTAGAGCGCTCGCTTAGCATGCGAGAGGTAGCGGGATCGATGCCCGCATCCTCCAAAAACTTTTTGACTTTTTCAAACATCTTTTTAGCTAATGCTCATGGCACTCTTAGCCAAGCCAAAGAGTTGCACACACCCAGCTTTGCCAATCCTTCGATAGCTCAGCTGGTAGAGCGGAGGACTGTAGTAGAACAATCGGCAATCCTTAGGTCGCTGTTTCGATTCTGGCTCGAAGGCCTTTTTTTTGGGGGGTATGTTTTCATTTGGGATGTTTCAAGATGCTGAAAAACACACACTTCCGCTGACCCCTGCTCTTAACACTAGAAACACCCTTTCCAGAGAGGTCTCCCGTCAACATTGGGACTTTAAAACAGGCACAGAGACCAAGCTTTCAGTTGAGAGCACATCTAAGGCTCGCCAAAGAACCACCTTTAGCTGTGACGTGCAACCAAATCAAAAAGGGGACCTCGTCCCTGGGTGGGCTTGAACCACCAACCTTTCGGTTAACAGCCGAACGCGCTAACCGATTGCGCCACAGAGACAACGGTGCTGCATGCTCGTGACTAGGCACAAGCGAAAACCCAAATGCTGGTCTCCAGGTGGACTTCAGCCCATAACAATCGGCTTTTAAGCTAAACTTGCTGAAACGGCAGAGACCGCCTTCCCGCTAGCAGCTTGACAGGAACCAGAGGGTAGTTATGCTTCTCATCTCCTTTACAGACAGAAGCAGAGTGGCGCAGCGGAAGCGTGCTGGGCCCATAACCCAGAGGTCGATGGATCGAAACCATCCTCTGCTAAGCAATCAATTTTACTGTTTCCACCATTGTAATTGAGGCAAGTTCGTTTCTAGGCCAACGCATTGTTCCTCTTCTTTGGAGGTGTTTTAAGGTCTTTGTGAACGAATTTTGCTCTTCATGATAGCAGAAGTAGTCAGTCTAAGCCATGCGAATCACAGACGTCACCGACATCACCGACATCACAGCTGTCAAAGAAGCGTTGGTGGTATAGTGGTAAGCATAGCTGCCTTCCAAGCAGTTGACCCGGGTTCGATTCCCGGCCAACGCATTTCTTTCAAGGTTTTGTCACCTGTCTCCTATGCTTGCTCTTTCATGGTAAAAAATTTTGCAGCTAGAAGCACCCTTTCAGCTCCTTACATTACAATGCTCCTCCCATTACAATGCTCCTCCCAAAAGGGTCCCATGGCTCTAGAGCCTCATCTGCTACATAACAACTTTCTTGTCCTAAGTATTAAGCCACGCGAAGCTCTGTAAACATCCCAGTCTTAGTCTTCTAATGTCAAAAATATTTTGACACTAAAAAAAAAAAAAAAAAAAAAAAAAAAAAGTTTCAAACAGTTACAGAGATTGATCAGTGGATTGCGTGGCTAAATGCATGGGTCAGACATGGGGGATTAGCTCAAATGGTAGAGCGCTCGCTTAGCATGCGAGAGGTAGCGGGATCGATGCCCGCATCCTCCAAAAACTTTTTGACTTTTTCAAACATCTTTTTAGCTAATGCTCATGGCACTCTTAGCCAAGCCAAAGAGTTGCACACACCCGGCTTTGCCAATCCTTCGATAGCTCAGCTGGTAGAGCGGAGGACTGTAGTAGAACAATCGGCAATCCTTAGGTCGCTGGTTCGATTCCGGCTCGAAGGACATTTTTTTGGGGGGTATGTTTTCATTTGGGATGTTTCAAGCTGCTGAAACACACACTTCCGCTGACCCCTGCTCTTAACACTAGAAACACCCTTTCCAGAGAGGTCTCCCGTCAACATTGGGACTTTAAAACAGGCACAGAGACCAAGCTTTCAGTTGAGAGCACATCTAAGGCTCGCCAAAGAACCACCTTTAGCTGTGACGTGCAACCAAATCAAAAAGGGGACCTCGTCCCTGGGTGGGCTTGAACCACCAACCTTTCGGTTAACAGCCGAACGCGCTAACCGATTGCGCCACAGAGACAACGGTGCTGCATGCTCGTGACTAGGCACAAGCGAAAACCCAAATGCTGGTCTCCAGGTGGACTTCAGCCCATAACAATCGGCTTTTAAGCTAAACTTGCTGAAACGGCAGAGACCGCCTTCCCGCTAGCAGCTTGACAGGAACCAGAGGGTAGTTATGCTTCTCATCTCCTTTACAGACAGAAGCAGAGTGGCGCAGCGGAAGCGTGCTGGGCCCATAACCCAGAGGTCGATGGATCGAAACCATCCTCTGCTAAGCAATCAAGTTTACTATTTCCACCATTGTAATTGAGGCAAGTTCGTTTCTAGGCCAACGCATTGTTCCTCTTCTTTGGAGGTGTTTTAAGGTCTTTGTGAACGAATTTTGCTCTTCATGATAGCAGAAGTAGTCAGTCTAAGCCATGCGAATCACAGACGTCACCGACATCACCGACATCACAGCTGTCACAGAAGCGTTGGTGGTATAGTGGTGAGCATAGCTGCCTTCCAAGCAATTGACCCGGGTTCGATTCCCGGCCAACGCATTTCTTTCAAGGTTTTGTCACCTGTCTCCTATGCTTGCTCTTTCATGGTAAAAATTTTTGCAGCTAGAAGCACCCTTTCAGCTCCTTACATTACAATGCTCCTCCCATTACAATGCTCCTCCCAAAAGGGTCCCATGGCTCTAGAGCCTCATCTGCTACATAACAACTTTCTTGTCCTAAGTATTAAGCCACGCGAAGCTCTGTAAACATCCCAGTCTTAGTCTTCTAATGTCAAAAATATTTTGACACTAAAAAAAAAAAAGTTTCAAACAGTTACAGAGATTGATCAGTGGATTGCGTGGCTAAATGCGTGGGTCAGACATGGGGGATAAGCTCAAATGGTAGAGCGCTCGCTTAGCATGCGAGAGGTAGCGGGATCGATGCCCGCATCCTCCAAAAACTTTTTGACTTTTTCAAACATCTTTTTAGCTAATGCTCATGGCACTCTTAGCCAAGCCAAAGAGTTGCACACACCCAGCTTTGCCAATCCTTCGATAGCTCAGCTGGTAGAGTGGAGGACTGTAGTAGAACAATCGGCAATCCTTAGGTCGCTGGTTCGATTCCGGCTCGAAGGACATTTTTTTGGGGGGTATGTTTTCATTTGGGATGTTTCAAGCTGCTGAAACACACACACTTCCGCTGACCCCTACTCTTAACACTAGAAACACCCTTTCCAGAGAGGTCTCCCGTCAACATTGGGACTTTAAAACAGGCACAGAGACCAAGCTTTCAGTTGAGAGCACATCTAAGGTTCGCCAAAGAACCACCTTTAGCTGTGACGTGCAACCAAATCAAAAAGGGGACCTCGTCCCTGGGTGGGCTTGAACCACCAACCTTTCGGTTAACAGCCGAACGCGCTAACCGATTGCGCCACAGAGACAATGGTGCTGCATGCTCGTGACTAGGCACAAGCGAAAACCCAAATGCTGGTCTCCAGGTGGACTTCAGCCCATAACAATCGGCTTTTAAGCTAAACTTGCTGAAACGGCAGAGACCGCCTTCCCGCTAGCAGCTTGACAGGAACCAGAGGGTAGTTATGCTTCTCATCTCCTTTACAGACAGAAGCAGAGTGGCGTCACGGAAGCGTGCTGGGCACATAACCCAGAGGTCGATGGATCGAAACCATCCTCTGCTAAGCAATCAATTTTACTGTTTCCACCATTGTAATTGAGGCAAGTTCGTTTCTAGGCCAACGCATTGTTCCTCTTCTTTGGAGGTGTTTTAAGGTCTTTGTGAACGAATTTTGCTCTTCATGATAGCAGAAGTAGTCAGTCTAAGCCATGCGAATCACAGACGTCACCGACATCACCGACATCACAGCTGTCACAGAAGCGTTGGTGGTATAGTGGTGAGCATAGCTGCCTTCCAAGCAGTTGACCCGGGTTCGATTCCCGGCCAACGCATTTCTTTCAAGGTTTTGTCACCTGTCTCCTATGCTTGCTCTTTCATGGTAAAAATTTTTGCAGCTAGAAGCACCCTTTCAGCTCCTTACATTACAATGCTCCTCCCATTACAATGCTCCTCCCAAAAGGGTCCCATGGCTCTAGAGCCTCATCTGCTACATAACAACTTTCTTGTCCTAAGTATTAAGCCACGCGAAGCTCTGTAAACATCCCAGTCTTAGTCTTCTAATGTCAAAAATATTTTGACACTAAAAAAAAAAAAAAAAAAAAAAAAAGTTTCAAACAGTTACAGAGATTGATCAGTGGATTGCGTGGCTAAATGCGTGGGTCAGACATGGGGGATTAGCTCAAATGGTAGAGCGCTCGCTTAGCATGCGAGAGGTAGCGGGATCGATGCCCGCATCCTCCAAAAACTTTTTGACTTTTTCAAACATCTTTTTAGCTAATGCTCATGGCACTCTTAGCCAAGCCAAAGAGTTGCACACTCCCGGTTTTGCCAATCCTTCGATAGCTCAGCTGGTAGAGCGGAGGACTGTAGTAGAACAATCGGCAATCCTTAGGTCGCTGGTTCGATTCCGGCTCGAAGGACATTTTTTTGGGGGGTATGTTTTCATTTGGGATGTTTCAAGCTGCTGAAACACACACACTTCCGCTGACCCCTGCTCTTAACACTAGAAACACCCTTTCCAGAGAGGTCTCCCGTCAACATTGGGACTTTAAAACAGGCACAGAGACCAAGCTTTCAGTTGAGAGCACATCTAAGGCTCGCCAAAGAACCACCTTTAGCTGTGACGTGCAACCAAATCAAAAAGGGGACCTCGTCCCTGGGTGGGCTTGAACCACCAACCTTTCGGTTAACAGCCGAACGCGATAACCGATTGCGCCACAGAGACAACGGTGCTGCATGCTCGTGACTAGGCACAAGCGAAAACCCAAATGCTGGTCTCCAGGTGGACTTCAGCCCATAACAATCGGCTTTTAAGCTAAACTTGCTGAAACGGCAGAGACCGCCTTCCCGCTAGCAGCTTGACAGGAACCAGAGGGTAGTTATGCTTCTCATCTCCTTTACAGACAGAAGCAGAGTGGCGCAGCGGAAGCGTGCTGGGCCCATAACCCAGAGGTCGATGGATCGAAACCATCCTCTGCTAAGCAATCAATTTTACTGTTTCCACCATTGTAATTGAGGCAAGTTCGTTTCTAGGCCAACGCATTGTTCCTCTTCTTTGGAGGTGTTTTAAGGTCTTTGTGAACGAATTTTGCTCTTCATGATAGCAGAAGTAGTCAGTCTAAGCCATGCGAATCACAGACGTCACCGACATCACCGACATCACAGCTGTCAAAGAAGCGTTGGTGGTATAGTGGTAAGCATAGCTGCCTTCCAAGCAGTTGACCCGGGTTCGATTCCCGGCCAACGCATTTCTTTCAAGGTTTTGTCACCTGTCTCCTATGCTTGCTCTTTCATGGTAAAAAATTTTGCAGCTAGAAGCACCCTTTCAGCTCCTTACATTACAATGCTCCTCCCATTACAATGCTCCTCCCAAAAGGGTCCCATGGCTCTAGAGCCTCATCTGCTACATAACAACTTTCTTGTCCTAAGTATTAAGCCACGCGAAGCTCTGTAAACATCCCAGTCTTAGTCTTCTAATGTCAAAAATATTTTGACACTAAAAAAAAAAAAAAAAAAAAAAAAAAAAAGTTTCAAACAGTTACAGAGATTGATCAGTGGATTGCGTGGCTAAATGCGTGGGTCAGACATGGGGGATTAGCTCAAATGGTAGAGCACTCGCTTAGCATGCGAGAGGTAGCGGGATCAATGCCCGCATCCTCCAAAAACATTTTGACTTTTTCAAACATCTTTTTAGCTAATGCTCATGGCACTCTTAGCCAAGCCAAAGAGTTGCACACACCCAGCTTTGCCAATCCTTAGATAGCTCAGCTGGTAGAGCGGAGGACTGTAGTAGAACAATCAGCAATCCTTAGGTCGCTGGTTCGATTCCGGCTCGAAGGACATTTTTTTGGGGGGTATGTTTTCATTTGGGATGTTTCAAGCTGCTGAAACACACACACTTCCGCTGACCCCTACTCTTAACACTAGAAACACCCTTTCCAGAGAGGTCTCCCGTCAACATTGGGACTTTAAAACAGGCACAGAGACCAAGCTTTCAGTTGAGAGCACATCTAAGGCTCGTCAAAGAACCACCTTTAGCTGTGACGTGCAACCAAATCAAAAAGGGGACCTCGTCCCTGGGTGGGCTTGAACCACCAACCTTTCAGTTAACAGCCGAACGCGCTAACCGATTGCGCCACAGAGACAACGGTGCTGCATGCTCGTGACTAGGCACAAGCGAAAACCCAAATGCTGGTCTCCAGGTGGACTTCAGCCCATAACAATCGGCTTTTAAGCTAAACTTGCTGAAACGGCAGAGACCGCCTTCCCGCTAGCAGCTTGACAGGAACCAGAGGGTAGTTATGCTTCTCATCTCCTTTACAGACAGAAGCAGAGTGGCGCAGCGGAAGCGTGCTGGGCCCATAACCCAGAGGTCGATGGATCGAAACCATCCTCTGCTAAGCAATCAATTTTACTGTTTCCACCATTGTAATTGAGGCAAGTTCGTTTCTAGGCCAACGCATTGTTCCTCTTCTTTGGAGGTGTTTTAAGGTCTTTGTGAACGAATTTTGCTCTTCATGATAGCAGAAGTAGTCAGTTCATTTCTAGGCCAACGCATTGTTCCTCTTCTTTGGAGGTGTTTTAAGGTCTTTGTGAACGAATTTTGCTCTTCATGATAGCAGTTGGTGGTATAGTGGTGAGTATAGCTGCCTTCCAAGCAGTTGACGCGGGTTCGATTACTGGCCAACACATTTCTTTCAAGGTTTTGTCACCTGTCTCCTATGCTTGCTCTTTCATGGTAAAAAATTTTGCAGCTAGAAGCACCCTTTCAGCTCCTTACATTACAATGCTCCTCCCATTACAATGCTCCTCCCAAAAGGGTCCCATGGCTCTAGAGCCTCATCTGCTACATAACAACTTTCTTGTCCTAAGTATTAAGCCACGCGAAGCTCTGTAAACATCCCAGTCTTAGTCTTCTAATGTCAAAAATATTTTGACACTTAAAAAAAAAAAAAAAAGTTTCAAACAGTTACAGAGATTGATCGGTGGATTGCGTGGCTAAATGCATGGGTCAGACATGGGGATTAGCTCAAATGGTAGAGCGCTCGCTTAGCATGCGAGAGGTAGCGGGATCGATGCCCGCATCCTCCAAAAACTTTTTGACTTTTTCAAACATCTTTTTAGCTAATGCTCATGGCACTCTTAGCCAAGCCAAAGAGTTGCACACACCTGGCCTTGCCAATCCTTCGATAGCTCAGCTGGTAGAGCGGAGGACTGTAGTAGAATAATCGGCAATCCTTAGGTCGCTGGTTCGATTCCGGCTCGAAGGACATTTTTTTGGGGGGTATGTTTTCATTTGGGATGTTTCAAGCTGCTGAAACACACACACTTCCGCTGACCCCTGTTCTTAACACTAGAAACACCCTTTCCAGAGAGGTCTCCCGTCAACATTGGGACTTTAAAACAGGCACAGAGACCAAGCTTTCAGTTGAGAGCACATCTAAGTCTCGCCAAAGAACCACCTTTAGCTGTGACGTGCAACCAAATCAAAAAGTGGACCTCGTCCCTGGGTGGGCTTGAACCACCAACCTTTCGGTTAACAGCCGAACGCGCTAACCGATTGCGCCACAGAGACAACGGTGCTGCATGCTCGTGACTAGGCACAAGCGAAAACCCAAATGCTGGTCTCCAGGTGGACTTCAGCCCATAACAATCGGCTTTTATGCTAAACTTGCTGAAACGGCAGAGACCGCCTTCCCGCTAGCAGCTTGACAGGAACCAGAGGGTAGTTATGCTTCTCATCTCCTTTACAGACAGAAGCAGAGTGGCGCAGCGGAAGCGTGCTGGGCCCATAACCCAAAGGTCGATGGATTGAAACCATCCTCTGCTAAGCAATCAATTTTACTGTTTCCACCATCGTAATTGAGGCAGGTTCGTTTCTAGGCCAACGCATTGTTCCTCTTCTTTGGAGGTGTTTTAAGGTCTTTGTGAACGAATTTTGCTCTTCATGATAGCAGAAGTAGTCAGTCTAAGCCATGCGAATCACAGACGTCACCGACATCACCGACATCACAGCTGTCACAGAAGCGTTGGTGGTATAGTGGTGAGCATAGCTGCCTTCCAAGCAGTTGACCCGGGTTCGATTCCCGGCCAACGCATTTCTTTCAAGGTTTTGTCACCTGTCTCCTATGCTTGCTCTTTCATGGTAAAAAAATTTGCAGCTAGAAGCACCCTTTCAGCTCCTTACATTACAATGCTCCTCCCATTACAATGCTCCTCCCAAAAGGGTCCCATGGCTCTAGAGCCTCATCTGCTACATAACAACTTTCTTGTCCTAAGTATTAAGCCACGCGAAGCTCTGTAAACATCCCAGTCTTAGTCTTCTAATGTCAAAAATATTTTGACACTTAAAAAAAAAAAAAAAAAAAGTTTCAAACAGTTACAGAGATTGATCGGTGGATTGCGTGGCTAAATGCGTGGATCAGACATGGGGGATTAGCTCAAATGGTAGAGCGCTCGCTTAGCATGCGAGAGGTAGCAGGATCGATGCCCGCATCCTCCAAAAACTTTTTGACTTTTTCAAACATCTTTTTAGCTAATCCTCATGGCACTCTTAGCCAAGCCAAAGAGTTGCACACACCTGGCCTTGCCAATCCTTCGATAGCTCAGCTGGTAGAGTGGAGGACTGTAGTAAAACAATTGGCAATCCTTAGGTCGCTGGTTCGATTCCGGCTCGTAGGACATTTTTTTGGGGGGTATGTTTTCATTTGGGATGTTTCAAGCTGCTGAAACACACACACTTCCGCTGACCCCTGCTCTTAACACTAGAAACACCCTTTCCAGAGAGGTCTCCCGTCAACATTGGGACTTTAAAACAGGCACAGAGACCAAGCTTTCAGTTGAGAGCACATCTAAGGCTCGCCAAAGAACCACCTTTAGCTGTGACGTGCCACCAAATCAAAAAGGGGACCTCGTCCCTGGGTGGGCTTGAACCACCAACCTTTCGGTTAACAGCCGAACGCGCTAACCGATTGCGCCACAGAGACAACGGTGCTGCATGCTCGTGACTAGGCACAAGCGAAAACCCAAATGCTGGTCTCCAGGTGGACTTCAGCCCATAACAATCGGCTTTTATGCTAAACTTGCTGAAACGGCAGAGACCGCCTTCCCGCTAGCAGCTTGACAGGAACCAGAGGGTAGTTATGCTTCTCATCACCTTTACAGACAGAATCAGAGTGGCGCAGCGGAAGCGTGCTGGGCCCATAACCCAAAGGTCGATGGATTGAAACCATCCTCTGCTAAGCAATCAATTTTACTGTTTCCACCATTGTAATTGAGGCAGGTTCGTTTCTAGGCCAACGCATTGTTCCTCTTCTTTGGAGGTGTTTTAAGGTCTTTGTGAACGAATTTTGCTCTTCATGATAGCAGAAGTAGTCAGTCTAAGCCATGCGAATCACAGACGTCACCGACATCACCGACATCACAGCTGTCACAGAAGCATTGGTGGTATAGTGGTGAGCATAGCTGCCTTCCAAGCAGTTGACCCGGGTTCGATTCCCGGCCAACGCATTTCTTTCAAGGTTTTGTCACCTGTCTCCTATGCTTGCTCTTTCATGGTAAAAAAATTTGCAGCTAGAAGCACCCTTTCAGCTCCTTACATTACAATGCTCCTCCCATTACAATGCTCCTCCCAAAAGGGTCCCATGGCTCTAGAGCCTCATCTGCTACATAACAACTTTCTTGTCCTAAGTATTAAGCCACGCGAAGCTCTGTAAACATCCCAGTCTTAGTCTTCTAATGTCAAAAATATTTTGACACTTAAAAAAAAAAAAAAAAAAAATTTCAAACAGTTACAGAGATTGATCGGTGGATTGCGTGGCTAAATGCGTGGATCAGACATGGGGGATTAGCTCAAATGGTAGAGCGCTCGCTTAGCATGCGAGAGGTAGCGGGATCGATGCCCGCATCCTCCAAAAACTTTTTGACTTTTTCAAACATCTTTTTAGCTAATGCTCATGGCACTCTTAGCCAAGCCAAAGAGTTGCACACACCTGGCCTTGCCAATCCTTCGATAGCTCAGCTGGTAGAGTGGAGGACTGTAGTAAAACAATTGGCAATCCTTAGGTCGCTGGTTCGATTCCGGCTCGTAGGACATTTTTTTGGGGGGTATGTTTTCATTTGGGATGTTTCAAGCTGCTGAAACACACACACTTCCGCTGACCCCTGCTCTTAACACTAGAAACACCCTTTCCAGAGAGGTCTCCCGTCAACATTGGGACTTTAAAACAGGCACAGAGACCAAGCTTTCAGTTGAGAGCACATCTAAGGCTCGCCAAAGAACCACCTTTAGCTGTGACGTGCAACCAAATCAAAAAGGGGACCTTGTCCCTGGGTGGGCTTGAACCACCAACCTTTTGGTTAACAGCCGAACGCGCTAACCGATTGCGCCACAGAGACAACGGTGCTGCATGCTTGTGACTAGGCACAAGCGAAAACCCAAATGCTGGTCTCCAGGTGGACTTCAGCCCATAACAATCGGCTTTTAAGCTAAACTTGCTGAAACGGCAGAGACCGCCTTCCCGCTAGCAGCTTGACAGGAACCAGAGGGTAGTTATGCTTCTCATCACCTTTACAGACAGAAGCAGAGTGGCGCAGCGGAAGCGTGCTGGGCCCATAACCCAGAGGTCGATAGATCGAAACCATCCTCTGCTAAGTAATCAATTTTACTGTTTCCACCATTGTAATTGAGGCAGGTTCGTTTCTAGGCCAACGCATTGTTCCTCTTCTTTGGAGGTGTTTTAAGGTCTTTGTGAACGAATTTTGCTCTTCATGATAGCAGAAATAGTCAGTCTAAGCCATGCGAATCACAGACGTCACCGACATCACCGACATCACAGCTGTCACAGAAGCGTTGGTGGTATAGTGGTGAGCATAGCTGCCTTCCAAGCAGTTGACCCGGGTTCGATTCCCGGCCAATGCATTTCTTTCAAGGTTTTGTCACCTGTCTCCTATGCTTGCTCTTTCATGGTAAAAAAATTTGCAGCTAGAAGCACCCTTTCAGCTCCTTACATTACAATGCTCCTCCCATTACAATGCTCCTCCCAAAAGGGTCCCATGGCTCTAGAGCCTCATCTGCTACATAACAACTTTCTTGTCCTAAGTATTAAGCCACGCGAAGCTCTGTAAACATCCCAGTCTTAGTCTTCTAATGTCAAAAATATTTTGACACTTAAAAAAAAAAAAAAAAAGTTTCAAACAGTTACAGAGATTGATCAGTGGATTGCGTGGCTAAATGCGTGGATCAGACATGGGGGATTAGCTCAAATGGTAGAGCGCTCGCTTAGCATGCGAGAGGTAGCGGGATCGATGCCCGCATCCTCCAAAAACTTTTTGACTTTTTCAAACATCTTTTTAGCTAATGCTCATGGCACTCTTAGCCAAGCCAAAGAGTTGCACACACCTGGCCTTGCCAATCCTTCGATAGCTCAGCTGGTAGAGTGGAGGACTGTAGTAAAACAATTGGCAATCCTTAGGTCGCTGGTTCGATTCCGGCTCGAAGGACATTTTTTGGGGGGGTATGTTTTCATTTGGGATGTTTCAAGCTGCTGAAACACACACACTTCCGCTGACCCCTGCTCTTAACACTAGAAACACCCTTTCCAGAGAGGTCTCCCGTCAACATTGGGACTTTAAAACAGGCACAGAGACCAAGCTTTCAGTTGAGAGCACATCTAAGGCTCGCCAAAGAACCACCTTTAGCTGTGACGTGCAACCAAATCAAAAAGGGGACATCGTCCCTGGGTGGGCTTGAACCACCAACCTTTCGGTTAACAGCCGAACGCGCTAACCGATTGCGCCACAGAGACAACGGTGCTGCATGCTCGTGACTAGGCACAAGCGAAAACCCAAATGCTGGTCTCCAGGTGGACTTCAGCCCATAACAATCGGCTTTACAGCTAAACTTGCTGAAACGGCAGAGACCGCCTTCCCGCTAGCAGCTTGACAGGAACCAGAGGGTAGTTATGCTTCTCATCACCTTTACAGACAGAAGCAGAGTGGCGCAGCGGAAGCGTGCTGGGCCCATAACCCAGAGGTCGATGGATCGAAACCATCCTCTGCTAAGCAATCAATTTTACTGTTTCCACCATTGTAATTGAGGCAGGTTCGTTTCTAGGCCAACGCATTGTTCCTCTTCTTTGGAGGTGTTTTAAGGTCTTTGTGAACGAATTTTGCTCTTCATGATAGCAGAAGTAGTCAGTCTAAGCCATGCGAATCACAGACGTCACCGACATCACCGACATCACAGCTGTCACAGAAGCGTTGGTGGTATAGTGGTGAGTATAGCTGCCTTCCAAGCAGTTGACGCGGGTTCGATTACTGGCCAACACATTTCTTTCAAGGTTTTGTCACCTGTCTCCTATGCTTGCTCTTTCATGGTAAAAAATTTTGCAGCTAGAAGCACCCTTTCAGCTCCTTACATTACAATGCTCCTCCCATTACAATGCTCCTCCCAAAAGGGTCCCATGGCTCTAGAGCCTCATCTGCTACATAACAACTTTCTTGTCCTAAGTATTAAGCCACGCGAAGCTCTGTAAACATCCCAGTCTTAGTCTTCTAATGTCAAAAATATTTTGACACTTAAAAAAAAAAAAAAAAGTTTCAAACAGTTACAGAGATTGATCGGTGGATTGCGTGGCTAAATGCATGGGTCAGACATGGGGATTAGCTCAAATGGTAGAGCGCTCGCTTAGCATGCGAGAGGTAGCGGGATCGATGCCCGCATCCTCCAAAAACTTTTTGACTTTTTCAAACATCTTTTTAGCTAATGCTCATGGCACTCTTAGCCAAGCCAAAGAGTTGCACACACCTGGCCTTGCCAATCCTTCGATAGCTCAGCTGGTAGAGCGGAGGACTGTAGTAGAATAATCGGCAATCCTTAGGTCGCTGGTTCGATTCCGGCTCGAAGGACATTTTTTTGGGGGGTATGTTTTCATTTGGGATGTTTCAAGCTGCTGAAACACACACACTTCCGCTGACCCCTGTTCTTAACACTAGAAACACCCTTTCCAGAGAGGTCTCCCGTCAACATTGGGACTTTAAAACAGGCACAGAGACCAAGCTTTCAGTTGAGAGCACATCTAAGTCTCGCCAAAGAACCACCTTTAGCTGTGACGTGCAACCAAATCAAAAAGTGGACCTCGTCCCTGGGTGGGCTTGAACCACCAACCTTTCGGTTAACAGCCGAACGCGCTAACCGATTGCGCCACAGAGACAACGGTGCTGCATGCTCGTGACTAGGCACAAGCGAAAACCCAAATGCTGGTCTCCAGGTGGACTTCAGCCCATAACAATCGGCTTTTATGCTAAACTTGCTGAAACGGCAGAGACCGCCTTCCCGCTAGCAGCTTGACAGGAACCAGAGGGTAGTTATGCTTCTCATCTCCTTTACAGACAGAAGCAGAGTGGCGCAGCGGAAGCGTGCTGGGCCCATAACCCAAAGGTCGATGGATTGAAACCATCCTCTGCTAAGCAATCAATTTTACTGTTTCCACCATCGTAATTGAGGCAGGTTCGTTTCTAGGCCAACGCATTGTTCCTCTTCTTTGGAGGTGTTTTAAGGTCTTTGTGAACGAATTTTGCTCTTCATGATAGCAGAAGTAGTCAGTCTAAGCCATGCGAATCACAGACGTCACCGACATCACCGACATCACAGCTGTCACAGAAGCGTTGGTGGTATAGTGGTGAGCATAGCTGCCTTCCAAGCAGTTGACCCGGGTTCGATTCCCGGCCAACGCATTTCTTTCAAGGTTTTGTCACCTGTCTCCTATGCTTGCTCTTTCATGGTAAAAAAATTTGCAGCTAGAAGCACCCTTTCAGCTCCTTACATTACAATGCTCCTCCCATTACAATGCTCCTCCCAAAAGGGTCCCATGGCTCTAGAGCCTCATCTGCTACATAACAACTTTCTTGTCCTAAGTATTAAGCCACGCGAAGCTCTGTAAACATCCCAGTCTTAGTCTTCTAATGTCAAAAATATTTTGACACTTAAAAAAAAAAAAAAAAAAGTTTCAAACAGTTACAGAGATTGATCGGTGGATTGCGTGGCTAAATGCGTGGATCAGACATGGGGGATTAGCTCAAATGGTAGAGCGCTCGCTTAGCATGCGAGAGGTAGCAGGATCGATGCCCGCATCCTCCAAAAACTTTTTGACTTTTTCAAACATCTTTTTAGCTAATCCTCATGGCACTCTTAGCCAAGCCAAAGAGTTGCACACACCTGGCCTTGCCAATCCTTCGATAGCTCAGCTGGTAGAGTGGAGGACTGTAGTAAAACAATTGGCAATCCTTAGGTCGCTGGTTCGATTCCGGCTCGTAGGACATTTTTTTGGGGGGTATGTTTTCATTTGGGATGTTTCAAGCTGCTGAAACACACACACTTCCGCTGACCCCTGCTCTTAACACTAGAAACACCCTTTCCAGAGAGGTCTCCCGTCAACATTGGGACTTTAAAACAGGCACAGAGACCAAGCTTTCAGTTGAGAGCACATCTAAGGCTCGCCAAAGAACCACCTTTAGCTGTGACGTGCCACCAAATCAAAAAGGGGACCTCGTCCCTGGGTGGGCTTGAACCACCAACCTTTCGGTTAACAGCCGAACGCGCTAACCGATTGCGCCACAGAGACAACGGTGCTGCATGCTCGTGACTAGGCACAAGCGAAAACCCAAATGCTGGTCTCCAGGTGGACTTCAGCCCATAACAATCGGCTTTTATGCTAAACTTGCTGAAACGGCAGAGACCGCCTTCCCGCTAGCAGCTTGACAGGAACCAGAGGGTAGTTATGCTTCTCATCACCTTTACAGACAGAATCAGAGTGGCGCAGCGGAAGCGTGCTGGGCCCATAACCCAAAGGTCGATGGATTGAAACCATCCTCTGCTAAGCAATCAATTTTACTGTTTCCACCATTGTAATTGAGGCAGGTTCGTTTCTAGGCCAACGCATTGTTCCTCTTCTTTGGAGGTGTTTTAAGGTCTTTGTGAACGAATTTTGCTCTTCATGATAGCAGAAGTAGTCAGTCTAAGCCATGCGAATCACAGACGTCACCGACATCACCGACATCACAGCTGTCACAGAAGCATTGGTGGTATAGTGGTGAGCATAGCTGCCTTCCAAGCAGTTGACCCGGGTTCGATTCCCGGCCAACGCATTTCTTTCAAGGTTTTGTCACCTGTCTCCTATGCTTGCTCTTTCATGGTAAAAAAATTTGCAGCTAGAAGCACCCTTTCAGCTCCTTACATTACAATGCTCCTCCCATTACAATGCTCCTCCCAAAAGGGTCCCATGGCTCTAGAGCCTCATCTGCTACATAACAACTTTCTTGTCCTAAGTATTAAGCCACGCGAAGCTCTGTAAACATCCCAGTCTTAGTCTTCTAATGTCAAAAATATTTTGACACTTAAAAAAAAAAAAAAAAAAAATTTCAAACAGTTACAGAGATTGATCGGTGGATTGCGTGGCTAAATGCGTGGATCAGACATGGGGGATTAGCTCAAATGGTAGAGCGCTCGCTTAGCATGCGAGAGGTAGCGGGATCGATGCCCGCATCCTCCAAAAACTTTTTGACTTTTTCAAACATCTTTTTAGCTAATGCTCATGGCACTCTTAGCCAAGCCAAAGAGTTGCACACACCTGGCCTTGCCAATCCTTCGATAGCTCAGCTGGTAGAGTGGAGGACTGTAGTAAAACAATTGGCAATCCTTAGGTCGCTGGTTCGATTCCGGCTCGTAGGACATTTTTTTGGGGGGTATGTTTTCATTTGGGATGTTTCAAGCTGCTGAAACACACACACTTCCGCTGACCCCTGCTCTTAACACTAGAAACACCCTTTCCAGAGAGGTCTCCCGTCAACATTGGGACTTTAAAACAGGCACAGAGACCAAGCTTTCAGTTGAGAGCACATCTAAGGCTCGCCAAAGAACCACCTTTAGCTGTGACGTGCAACCAAATCAAAAAGGGGACCTTGTCCCTGGGTGGGCTTGAACCACCAACCTTTTGGTTAACAGCCGAACGCGCTAACCGATTGCGCCACAGAGACAACGGTGCTGCATGCTTGTGACTAGGCACAAGCGAAAACCCAAATGCTGGTCTCCAGGTGGACTTCAGCCCATAACAATCGGCTTTTAAGCTAAACTTGCTGAAACGGCAGAGACCGCCTTCCCGCTAGCAGCTTGACAGGAACCAGAGGGTAGTTATGCTTCTCATCACCTTTACAGACAGAAGCAGAGTGGCGCAGCGGAAGCGTGCTGGGCCCATAACCCAGAGGTCGATAGATCGAAACCATCCTCTGCTAAGTAATCAATTTTACTGTTTCCACCATTGTAATTGAGGCAGGTTCGTTTCTAGGCCAACGCATTGTTCCTCTTCTTTGGAGGTGTTTTAAGGTCTTTGTGAACGAATTTTGCTCTTCATGATAGCAGAAATAGTCAGTCTAAGCCATGCGAATCACAGACGTCACCGACATCACCGACATCACAGCTGTCACAGAAGCGTTGGTGGTATAGTGGTGAGCATAGCTGCCTTCCAAGCAGTTGACCCGGGTTCGATTCCCGGCCAATGCATTTCTTTCAAGGTTTTGTCACCTGTCTCCTATGCTTGCTCTTTCATGGTAAAAAAATTTGCAGCTAGAAGCACCCTTTCAGCTCCTTACATTACAATGCTCCTCCCATTACAATGCTCCTCCCAAAAGGGTCCCATGGCTCTAGAGCCTCATCTGCTACATAACAACTTTCTTGTCCTAAGTATTAAGCCACGCGAAGCTCTGTAAACATCCCAGTCTTAGTCTTCTAATGTCAAAAATATTTTGACACTTAAAAAAAAAAAAAAAAAGTTTCAAACAGTTACAGAGATTGATCAGTGGATTGCGTGGCTAAATGCGTGGATCAGACATGGGGGATTAGCTCAAATGGTAGAGCGCTCGCTTAGCATGCGAGAGGTAGCGGGATCGATGCCCGCATCCTCCAAAAACTTTTTGACTTTTTCAAACATCTTTTTAGCTAATGCTCATGGCACTCTTAGCCAAGCCAAAGAGTTGCACACACCTGGCCTTGCCAATCCTTCGATAGCTCAGCTGGTAGAGTGGAGGACTGTAGTAAAACAATTGGCAATCCTTAGGTCGCTGGTTCGATTCCGGCTCGAAGGACATTTTTTGGGGGGGTATGTTTTCATTTGGGATGTTTCAAGCTGCTGAAACACACACACTTCCGCTGACCCCTGCTCTTAACACTAGAAACACCCTTTCCAGAGAGGTCTCCCGTCAACATTGGGACTTTAAAACAGGCACAGAGACCAAGCTTTCAGTTGAGAGCACATCTAAGGCTCGCCAAAGAACCACCTTTAGCTGTGACGTGCAACCAAATCAAAAAGGGGACATCGTCCCTGGGTGGGCTTGAACCACCAACCTTTCGGTTAACAGCCGAACGCGCTAACCGATTGCGCCACAGAGACAACGGTGCTGCATGCTCGTGACTAGGCACAAGCGAAAACCCAAATGCTGGTCTCCAGGTGGACTTCAGCCCATAACAATCGGCTTTACAGCTAAACTTGCTGAAACGGCAGAGACCGCCTTCCCGCTAGCAGCTTGACAGGAACCAGAGGGTAGTTATGCTTCTCATCACCTTTACAGACAGAAGCAGAGTGGCGCAGCGGAAGCGTGCTGGGCCCATAACCCAGAGGTCGATGGATCGAAACCATCCTCTGCTAAGCAATCAATTTTACTGTTTCCACCATTGTAATTGAGGCAGGTTCGTTTCTAGGCCAACGCATTGTTCCTCTTCTTTGGAGGTGTTTTAAGGTCTTTGTGAACGAATTTTGCTCTTCATGATAGCAGAAGTAGTCAGTCTAAGGCATGCGAATCACAGACGTCACCGACATCACCGACATCAAAGCTGTCACAGAAGCGTTGGTGGTATAGTGGTGAGCATAGCTGCCTTCCAAGCAGTTGA
This sequence comes from Hyla sarda, assembly GCF_029499605.1. Classification (NCBI taxonomy): domain Eukaryota; kingdom Metazoa; phylum Chordata; class Amphibia; order Anura; family Hylidae; genus Hyla; species Hyla sarda. The sequence continues at coordinate 4,021,568 of NC_079191.1, forward strand.
CCCGGGTTCGATTCCCAGCCAACGCATTTCTTTCAAGGTTTTGTCACCTGTCTCCTATGCTTGCTCTTTCATTGTAAAAAAATTTGCAGCTAGAAGCACCCTTTCAGCTCCTTACATTACAATGCTCCTCAAATTACAATGCTCCTCCCAAAAGGGTCCCATGGCTCTAGAGCCTCATCTGCTACATAACAACTTTCTTGTCCTAAGTATTAAGCCACGCGAAGCTCTGTAAACATCCCAGTCTTAGTCTTCTAATGTCAAAAATATTTTGACACTTAAAAAAAAAAAAAAAAAAAAGTTTCAAACAGTTACAGAGATTGATCGGTGGATTGCGTGGCTAAATGCGTGGGTCAGACATGGGGGATTAGCTCAAATGGTAGAGCGCTCGCTTAGCATGCGAGAGGTAGCGGGATCGATGCCCGCATCCTCCAAAAACTTTTTGACTTTTTCAAACATCTTTTTAGCTAATGCTCATGGCACTCTTAGCCAAGCCAAAGAGTTGCACACACCTGGCCTTGCCAATCCTTCGATAGCTCAGCTGGTAGAGCGGAGGACTGTAGTAAAACAATCGGCAATCCTTAGGTCGCTGGTTCGATTCCGGCTCGAAGGACATTTTTTTGGGGGGTATGTTTTCATTTGGGATGTTTCAAGCTGCTGAAACACACACACTTCCGCTGACCCCTGCTCTTAACACTAGAAACACCCTTTCCAGAGAGGTCTCCCATCAACATTGGGACTTTAAAACAGGCACAGAGACCAAGCTTTCAGTTGAGAGCACATCTAAGGCTCGCCAAAGAACCACCTTTAGCTGTGACGTGCAACCAAATCAAAAAGGGGACCTCGTCCCTGGGTGGGCTTGAACCACCAACCTTTCGGTTAACAGCAGAAAGCGCTAACCGATTGCGCCACAGAGACAACGGTGCTGCATGCTCGTGACTAGGCACAAGCGAAAACCCAAATGCTGGTCTCCAGGTGGACTTCAGCCCATAACAATCGGCTTTTAAGCTAAACTTGCTGAAACGGCAGAGACCGCCTTCCCGCTAGCAGCTTGACAGGAACCAGAGGGTAGTTATGCTTCTCATCACCTTTACAGACAGAAGCAGAGTGGCGCAGCGGAAGCGTGCTGGGCCCATAACCCAGAGGTCGATGGATCGAAACCATCCTCTGCTAAGCAATCAATTTTACTGTTTCCACCATTGTAATTGAGGCAGGTTCGTTTCTAGGCCAACGCATTGTTCCTCTTCTTTGGAGGTGTTTTAAGGTCTTTGTGAACGAATTTTGCTCTTCATGATAGCAGAAGTAGTCAGTCTAAGCCATGCGCATCACAGACGTCACCGACATCACCAACATCACAGCTGTCACAGAAGTGTTGGTGGTATAGTGGTGAGCATTGCTGCTTCCAAGCAGTTGACCCGGGTTCGATTCCCGGCCAACGCATTTCTTTCAAGGTTTTGTCACCTGTCTCCTATGCTTGCTCTTTCATGGTAAAAATTTTTGCAGCTAGAAGCACCCTTTCAGCTCCTTACATTACAATGCTCCTCCCATTACAATGCTCCTCCCAAAAGGGTCCCATGGCTCTAGAGCCTCATCTGCTACATAACAACTTTCTTGTCCTAAGTATTAAGCCACGCGAAGCTCTGTAAACATCCCAGTCTTAGTCTTCTAATGTCAAAAATATTTTGACACTTAAAAAAAAAAAAAAAAAAGTTTCAAACAGTTACAGAGATTGATCGGTGGATTGCGTGGCTAAATGCGTGGGTCAGGCATGGGGGATTAGCTCAAATGTTAGAGCGCACGCTTAGCATGCGAGAGGTAGCGGGATCGATGCCCGCATCCTCCAAAAACTTTATGACTTTTTCAAACATCTTTTTAGCTAATGCTCATGGCACTCTTAGCCAAGCCAAAGAGTTGCACACAGCCGGCCTTGCCAATCCTTCGATAGCTCAGCTGGTAGAACGGAGGACTGTAGTAGAACAATCGACAATCCTTAGGTCGCTGGTTCGATTCCTGCTCGAAGGACTTTTTTTTGGGGGGTATGTTTTCATTTGGGATGTTTCAAGCTGCTGAAACACACACACTTCCGCTGACCCCTGCTCTTAACACTAGAAACACCCTTTCCAGACAGGTCTCCCGTCAACATTGGGACTTTAAAACAGGCACAGAGACCAAGCTTTCAGTTGAGAGCACATCTAAGGCTCGCCAAAGAACCACCTTTAGCTGTGACGTGCAACCAAATCAAAAAGGGGACCTCGTCCCTGGGTGGGCTTGAACCACCAACCTTTCGGTTAACAGCCGAACGCGCTAACCGATTGCGCCACAGAGACAACGGTGCTGCATGCTCGTGACTAGGCACAAGCGAAAACCCAAATGCTGGTCTCCAGGTGGACTTCAGCCCATAACAATCGGCTTTTAAGCTAAACTTGCTGAAACGGCAGAGACCGCCTTCCCGCTAGCAGCTTGACAGGAACCAGAGGGTAGTTATGCTTCTCATCTCCTTTACAGACAGAAGCAGAGTGGCGCAGCGGAAGCGTGCTGGGCCCATAACCCAGAGGTCGATGGATCGAAACCATCCTCTGCTAAGCAATCAATTTTACTGTTTCCACCATTGTAATTGAGGCAGGTTCGTTTCTAGGCCAACGCATTGTTCCTCTTCTTTGGAGGTGTTTTAAGGTCTTTGTGAACGAATTTTGCTCTTCATGATAGCAGAAGTAGTCAGTCTAAGCCATGCGAATCACAGACGTCACCGACATCACCGACATCACAGCTGTCACAGAAGCGTTGGTGGTATAGTGGTGAGCATAGCTGCCTTCCAAGCAGTTGACCCGGGTTCGATTCCCGGCCAACGCATTTGTTTCAAGGTTTTGTCACCTGTCTCCTATGCTTGCTCTTTCATGGTAAAAAATTTTGCAGCTAGAAGCACCCTTTCAGCTCCTTACATTACAATGCTCCTCCCATTACAATGCTCCTCCCAAAAGGGTCCCATGGCTCTAGAGCCTCATCTGCTACATAACAACTTTCTTGTCCTAAGTATTAAGCCACGCGAAGCTCTGTAAACATCCCAGTCTTAGTCTTCTAATGTCAAAAATATTTTGACACTTAAAAAAAAGATAATAAAAAAAAAAAAAAGTTTCAAACAGTTACCGACATCACACCTGTCACAGAAGCGTTGGTGGTATAGTGGTGAGCATTGCTGCTTCCAAGCAGTTGACCCGGGTTCGATTCCCGGCCAACGCATTTCTTTCAAGGTTTTGTCACCTGTCTCCTATGCTTGCTCTTTCATGGTAAAAAATTTTGCAGCTAGAAGCACCCTTTCAGCTCCTTACATTACAATGCTCCTCCCATTACAATGCTCCTCCCAAAAGGGTCCCATGGCTCTAGAGCCTCATCTGCTACATAACAACTTTCTTGTCCTAAGTATTAAGCCACGCGAAGCTCTGTAAACATCCCAGTCTTAGTCTTCTAATGTCAAAAATATTTTGACACTTAAAAAAAAAAAAAAAGTTTCAAACAGTTACAGAGATTGATCGGTGGATTGCGTGGCTAAACGCGTGGGTGAGGCATGGGGGATTAGCTCAAATGGTAGAGCGCTCGCTTAGCATGCGAGAGGTAGCGGGATCGATGCCCGCATCCTCCAAAAACTTTATGACTTTTTCAAACATCTTTTTAGCTAATGCTCATGGCACTCTTAGCCAAGCCAAAGAGTTGCACACACCCGGCCTTGCCAATCCTTCGATAGCTCAGCTGGTAGAGCGGAGGACTGTAGTAGAACAATCGGCAATCCTTAGGTCGCTGGTTTGATTCTGGCTCGAAGGACATTTTTTTGGGGGGTATGTTTTCATTTGGGATGTTTCAAGCTGCTGAAACACACACACACTTCCGCTGACCCCTGCTCTTAACACTAGAAACACCCTTTCCAGACAGGTCTCCTGTCAACATTGGGACTTTAAAACAGGCACAGAGACCAAGCTTTCAGTTGAGAGCACATCTAAGGCTCGCCAAAGAACCACCTTTAGCTGTGACGTGCAACCAAATCAAAAAGGGGACCTCGTCCCTGGGTGGGCTTGAACCACCAACCTTTCGGTTAACAGCCGAACGCGCTAACCGATTGCGCCACAGAGACAACGGTGCTGCATGCTTGTGACTAGGCACAAGCGAAAACCCAAATGCTGGTCTCCAGGTGGACTTCAGCCCATAACAATCGGCTTTTAAGCTAAACTTGCTGAAACGGCAGAGACCGCCTTCCCGCTAGCAGCTTGACAGGAACCAGAGGGTAGTTATGCTTCTCATCTCCTTTACAGACAGAAGCAGAGTGGCTCAGCGGAAGCGTGCTGGGCCCATAACCCAGAGGTCGATGGATCGAAACCATCCTCTGCTAAGCAATCAATTTTACTGTTTCCACCATTGTAATTGAGGCAGGTTCGTTTCTAGGCCAACGCATTGTTCCTCTTCTTTGGAGGTGTTTTAAGGTCTTTGTGAACGAATTTTGCTCTTCATGATAGCAGAAGTAGTCAGTCTAAGCCATGCGAATCACAGACGTCACCGACATCACCGACATCACCGACATCACAGCTGTCACAGAAGCGATGGTGGTATAGTGGTGAGCATAGCTGCCTTCAAAGCAGTTGACCCCGGTTCGATTCCCGGCCAACGCATTTGTTTCAAGGTTTTGTCACCTGTCTCCTATGCTTGCTCTTTCATGGTAAAAAATTTTGCAGCTAGAAGCACCCTTTCAGCTCCTTACATTACAATGCTCCTCCCATTACAATGCTCCTCCCAAAAGGGTCCCATGGCTCTAGAGCCTCATCTGCTACATAACAACTTTCTTGTCCTAAGTATTAAGCCACGCGAAGCTCTGTAAACATCCCAGTCTTAGTCTTCTAATGTCAAAAATATTTTGACACTTAAAAAAAAAAAAAAAGTTTCAAACAGTTACAGAGATTGATCGGTGGATTGCGTGGCTAAATGTGTGGGTCAGGCATGGGGGATTAGCTCAAATGGTAGAGCGCTCGCTTAGCATGCGAGAGGTAGCGGGATCGATGCCCGCATCCTCCAAAAACTTTATGACTTTTTCAAACATCTTTTTAGCTAATGCTCATGGCACTCTTAGCCAAGCCAAAGAGTTGCACACACCCGGCCTTGCCAATCCTTCGATAGCTCAGCTGGTAGAGCGGAGGACTGTAGTAGAACAATCGGCAATCCTTAGGTCGCTGGTTTGATTCCGGCTCGAAGGACATTTTTTTGGGGGGTATGTTTTCATTTGGGATGTTTCAAGCTGCTGAAACACACACACTTCCGCTGACCCCTGCTCTTAACACTAGAAACACCCTTTCCAGACAGGTCTCCCGTCAACATTGGGACTTTAAAACAGGCACAGAGACCAAGCTTTCAGTTGAGAGCACATCTTAGGCTCGCCAAAGAACCACCTTTAGCTGTGACGTGCAACCAAATCAAAAAGGGGACCTCGTCCCTGGGTGGGCTTGAACCACCAACCTTTCGGTTAACAGCCGAACGCGCTAACCGATTGCGCCACAGAGACAACGGTGCTGCATGCTCGTGACTAGGCACAAGCGAAAACCCAAATGCTGGTCTCCAGGTGGACTTCAGCCCATAACAATCGGCTTTTAAGCTAAACTTGCTGAAACGGCAGAGACCGCCTTCCCGCTAGCAGCTTGACAGGAACCAGAGGGTAGTTATGCTTCTCATCACCTTTACAGACAGAAGCAGAGTGGCGCAGCGGAAGCGTGCTGGGCCCATAACCCAGAGGTCGATGGATCGAAACCATCCTCTGCTAAGCAATCAATTTTACTGTTTCCACCATTGTAATTGAGGCAGGTTCGTTTCTAGGCCAACGCATTGTTCCTCTTCTTTGGAGGTGTTTTAAGGTCTTTGTGAACGAATTTTGCTCTTCATGATAGCAGAAGTAGTCAGTCTAAGCCATGCGCATCACAGACGTCACCGACATCACCAACATCACAGCTGTCACAGAAGTGTTGGTGGTATAGTGGTGAGCATTGCTGCTTCCAAGCAGTTGACCCGGGTTCGATTCCCGGCCAACGCATTTCTTTCAAGGTTTTGTCACCTGTCTCCTATGCTTGCTCTTTCATGGTAAAAATTTTTGCAGCTAGAAGCACCCTTTCAGCTCCTTACATTACAATGCTCCTCCCATTACAATGCTCCTCCCAAAAGGGTCCCATGGCTCTAGAGCCTCATCTGCTACATAACAACTTTCTTGTCCTAAGTATTAAGCCACGCGAAGCTCTGTAAACATCCCAGTCTTAGTCTTCTAATGTCAAAAATATTTTGACACTTAAAAAAAAAAAAAAAAAAGTTTCAAACAGTTACAGAGATTGATCGGTGGATTGCGTGGCTAAATGCGTGGGTCAGGCATGGGGGATTAGCTCAAATGTTAGAGCGCACGCTTAGCATGCGAGAGGTAGCGGGATCGATGCCCGCATCCTCCAAAAACTTTATGACTTTTTCAAACATCTTTTTAGCTAATGCTCATGGCACTCTTAGCCAAGCCAAAGAGTTGCACACAGCCGGCCTTGCCAATCCTTCGATAGCTCAGCTGGTAGAACGGAGGACTGTAGTAGAACAATCGACAATCCTTAGGTCGCTGGTTCGATTCCTGCTCGAAGGACTTTTTTTTGGGGGGTATGTTTTCATTTGGGATGTTTCAAGCTGCTGAAACACACACACTTCCGCTGACCCCTGCTCTTAACACTAGAAACACCCTTTCCAGACAGGTCTCCCGTCAACATTGGGACTTTAAAACAGGCACAGAGACCAAGCTTTCAGTTGAGAGCACATCTAAGGCTCGCCAAAGAACCACCTTTAGCTGTGACGTGCAACCAAATCAAAAAGGGGACCTCGTCCCTGGGTGGGCTTGAACCACCAACCTTTCGGTTAACAGCCGAACGCGCTAACCGATTGCGCCACAGAGACAACGGTGCTGCATGCTCGTGACTAGGCACAAGCGAAAACCCAAATGCTGGTCTCCAGGTGGACTTCAGCCCATAACAATCGGCTTTTAAGCTAAACTTGCTGAAACGGCAGAGACCGCCTTCCCGCTAGCAGCTTGACAGGAACCAGAGGGTAGTTATGCTTCTCATCTCCTTTACAGACAGAAGCAGAGTGGCGCAGCGGAAGCGTGCTGGGCCCATAACCCAGAGGTCGATGGATCGAAACCATCCTCTGCTAAGCAATCAATTTTACTGTTTCCACCATTGTAATTGAGGCAGGTTCGTTTCTAGGCCAACGCATTGTTCCTCTTCTTTGGAGGTGTTTTAAGGTCTTTGTGAACGAATTTTGCTCTTCATGATAGCAGAAGTAGTCAGTCTAAGCCATGCGAATCACAGACGTCACCGACATCACCGACATCACAGCTGTCACAGAAGCGTTGGTGGTATAGTGGTGAGCATAGCTGCCTTCCAAGCAGTTGACCCGGGTTCGATTCCCGGCCAACGCATTTGTTTCAAGGTTTTGTCACCTGTCTCCTATGCTTGCTCTTTCATGGTAAAAAATTTTGCAGCTAGAAGCACCCTTTCAGCTCCTTACATTACAATGCTCCTCCCATTACAATGCTCCTCCCAAAAGGGTCCCATGGCTCTAGAGCCTCATCTGCTACATAACAACTTTCTTGTCCTAAGTATTAAGCCACGCGAAGCTCTGTAAACATCCCAGTCTTAGTCTTCTAATGTCAAAAATATTTTGACACTTAAAAAAAAGATAATAAAAAAAAAAAAAAGTTTCAAACAGTTACCGACATCACACCTGTCACAGAAGCGTTGGTGGTATAGTGGTGAGCATTGCTGCTTCCAAGCAGTTGACCCGGGTTCGATTCCCGGCCAACGCATTTCTTTCAAGGTTTTGTCACCTGTCTCCTATGCTTGCTCTTTCATGGTAAAAAATTTTGCAGCTAGAAGCACCCTTTCAGCTCCTTACATTACAATGCTCCTCCCATTACAATGCTCCTCCCAAAAGGGTCCCATGGCTCTAGAGCCTCATCTGCTACATAACAACTTTCTTGTCCTAAGTATTAAGCCACGCGAAGCTCTGTAAACATCCCAGTCTTAGTCTTCTAATGTCAAAAATATTTTGACACTTAAAAAAAAAAAAAAAGTTTCAAACAGTTACAGAGATTGATCGGTGGATTGCGTGGCTAAACGCGTGGGTGAGGCATGGGGGATTAGCTCAAATGGTAGAGCGCTCGCTTAGCATGCGAGAGGTAGCGGGATCGATGCCCGCATCCTCCAAAAACTTTATGACTTTTTCAAACATCTTTTTAGCTAATGCTCATGGCACTCTTAGCCAAGCCAAAGAGTTGCACACACCCGGCCTTGCCAATCCTTCGATAGCTCAGCTGGTAGAGCGGAGGACTGTAGTAGAACAATCGGCAATCCTTAGGTCGCTGGTTTGATTCTGGCTCGAAGGACATTTTTTTGGGGGGTATGTTTTCATTTGGGATGTTTCAAGCTGCTGAAACACACACACACTTCCGCTGACCCCTGCTCTTAACACTAGAAACACCCTTTCCAGACAGGTCTCCTGTCAACATTGGGACTTTAAAACAGGCACAGAGACCAAGCTTTCAGTTGAGAGCACATCTAAGGCTCGCCAAAGAACCACCTTTAGCTGTGACGTGCAACCAAATCAAAAAGGGGACCTCGTCCCTGGGTGGGCTTGAACCACCAACCTTTCGGTTAACAGCCGAACGCGCTAACCGATTGCGCCACAGAGACAACGGTGCTGCATGCTTGTGACTAGGCACAAGCGAAAACCCAAATGCTGGTCTCCAGGTGGACTTCAGCCCATAACAATCGGCTTTTAAGCTAAACTTGCTGAAACGGCAGAGACCGCCTTCCCGCTAGCAGCTTGACAGGAACCAGAGGGTAGTTATGCTTCTCATCTCCTTTACAGACAGAAGCAGAGTGGCTCAGCGGAAGCGTGCTGGGCCCATAACCCAGAGGTCGATGGATCGAAACCATCCTCTGCTAAGCAATCAATTTTACTGTTTCCACCATTGTAATTGAGGCAGGTTCGTTTCTAGGCCAACGCATTGTTCCTCTTCTTTGGAGGTGTTTTAAGGTCTTTGTGAACGAATTTTGCTCTTCATGATAGCAGAAGTAGTCAGTCTAAGCCATGCGAATCACAGACGTCACCGACATCACCGACATCACCGACATCACAGCTGTCACAGAAGCGATGGTGGTATAGTGGTGAGCATAGCTGCCTTCAAAGCAGTTGACCCCGGTTCGATTCCCGGCCAACGCATTTGTTTCAAGGTTTTGTCACCTGTCTCCTATGCTTGCTCTTTCATGGTAAAAAATTTTGCAGCTAGAAGCACCCTTTCAGCTCCTTACATTACAATGCTCCTCCCATTACAATGCTCCTCCCAAAAGGGTCCCATGGCTCTAGAGCCTCATCTGCTACATAACAACTTTCTTGTCCTAAGTATTAAGCCACGCGAAGCTCTGTAAACATCCCAGTCTTAGTCTTCTAATGTCAAAAATATTTTGACACTTAAAAAAAAAAAAAAAGTTTCAAACAGTTACAGAGATTGATCGGTGGATTGCGTGGCTAAATGTGTGGGTCAGGCATGGGGGATTAGCTCAAATGGTAGAGCGCTCGCTTAGCATGCGAGAGGTAGCGGGATCGATGCCCGCATCCTCCAAAAACTTTATGACTTTTTCAAACATCTTTTTAGCTAATGCTCATGGCACTCTTAGCCAAGCCAAAGAGTTGCACACACCCGGCCTTGCCAATCCTTCGATAGCTCAGCTGGTAGAGCGGAGGACTGTAGTAGAACAATCGGCAATCCTTAGGTCGCTGGTTTGATTCCGGCTCGAAGGACATTTTTTTGGGGGGTATGTTTTCATTTGGGATGTTTCAAGCTGCTGAAACACACACACTTCCGCTGACCCCTGCTCTTAACACTAGAAACACCCTTTCCAGACAGGTCTCCCGTCAACATTGGGACTTTAAAACAGGCACAGAGACCAAGCTTTCAGTTGAGAGCACATCTTAGGCTCGCCAAAGAACCACCTTTAGCTGTGACGTGCAACCAAATCAAAAAGGGGACCTCGTCCCTGGGTGGGCTTGAACCACCAACCTTTCGGTTAACAGCCGAACGCGCTAACCGATTGCGCCACAGAGACAACGGTGCTGCATGCTCGTGACTAGGCACAAGCGAAAACCCAAATGCTGGTCTCCAGGTGGACTTCAGCCCATAACAATCGGCTTTTAAGCTAAACTTGCTGAAACGGCAGAGACCGCCTTCCCGCTAGCAGCTTGACAGGAACCAGAGGGTAGTTATGCTTCTCATCTCCTTTACAGACAGAAGCAGAGTGGCTCAGCGGAAGCGTGCTGGGCCCATAACCCAGAGGTCGATGGATCGAAACCATCCTCTGCTAAGCAATCACTTTCACTGTTTCCACCATTGTAATTGAGGCAGGTTCGTTTCTAGGCCAACGCATTGTTCCTCTTCTTTGGAGGTGTTTTAAGGTCTTTGTGAACGAATTTTGCTCTTCATGATAGCAGAAGTAGTCAGTCTAAGCCATGCGAATCACAGACGTCACCGACATCACCGACATCACCGACATCACAGCTGTCACAGAAGCGATGGTGGTATAGTGGTGAGCATAGCTGCCTTCAAAGCAGTTGACCCGGGTTCGATTCCCGGCCAACGCATTTGTTTCAAGGTTTTGTCACCTGTCTCCTATGCTTGCTCTTTCATGGTAAAAAATTTTGCAGCTAGAAGCACCCTTTCAGCTCCTTACATTACAATGCTCCTCCCATTACAATGCTCCTCCCAAAAGGGTCCCATGGCTCTAGAGCCTCATCTGCTACATAACAACTTTCTTGTCCTAAGTATTAAGCCACGCGAAGCTCTGTAAACATCCCAGTCTTAGTCTTCTAATGTCAAAAATATTTTGACACTTAAAAAATAAAAAATAAAAAAAAATAAAAAGTTTCAAACAGTTACCGACATCACAGCTGTCACAGAAGCGTTGGTGGTATAGTGGTGAGCATTGCTGCTTCCAAGCAGTTGACCCGGGTTCGATTCCCGGCCAACGCATTTGTTTCAAGGTTTTGTCACCTGTCTCCTATGCTTGCTCTTTCATGGTAAAAAATTTTGCAGCTAGAAGCACCCTTTCAGCTCCTTACATTACAATGCTCCTCCCATTACAATGCTCCTCCCAAAAGGGTCCCATGGCTCTAGAGCCTCATCTGCTACATAACAACTTTCTTGTCCTAAGTATTAAGCCACGCGAAGCTCTGTAAACATCCCAGTCTTAGTCTTCTAATGTCAAAAATATTTTGACACTTTAAAAAAAAAAAAAAAAAAAAAAAGTTTCAAACAGTTACAGAGATTGATCGGTGGATTGCGTGGCTAAATGTGTGGGTCAGACATGGGGGATTAGCTCAAATGGTAGAGCGCTCGCTTAGCATGCGAGAGGTAGCGGGATCGATGCCCGCATCCTCCAAAAACTTTTTGACTTTTTCAAACATCTTTTTAGCTAATGCTCATGGCACTCTTAGCCAAGCCAAAGAGTTGCACACACCTGGCCTTGCCAATCCTTCGATAGCTCAGCTGGTAGAGCGGAGGACTGTAGTAGAACAATCGGCAATCCTTAGGTCGCTGGTTCGATTCCGGCTCGAAGGACATTTTTTTGGGGGGTATGTTTTCATTTGGGATGTTTCAAGCTGCTGAAACACACACACACTTCCGCTGACCCCTGCTCTTAACACTAGAAACACCCTTTCCAGACAGGTCTCCCGTCAACATTGGGACTTTAAAACAGGCACAGAGACCAAGCTTTCAGTTGAGAGCACATCTAAGGCTCGCCAAAGAACCACCTTTAGCTGTGACGTGCAACCAAATCAAAAAGGGGACCTCGTCCCTGGGTGGGCTTGAACCACCAACCTTTCGGTTAACAGCCGAACGCGCTAACCGATTGCGCCACAGAGACAACGGTGCTGCATGCTCGTGACTAGGCACAAGCGAAAACCCAAATGCTGGTCTCCAGGTGGACTTCAGCCCATAACAATCGGCTTTACAGCTAAACTTGCTGAAACGGCAGAGACCGCCTTCCCGCTAGCAGCTTGACAGGAACCAGAGGGTAGTTATGCTTCTCATCTCCTTTGCAGACAGAAGCAGAGTGGCGGAGCGGAAGCGTGCTGGGCTCATAACCCAGAGGTCGATGGATCGAAACCATCCTCTGCTAAGCAAGCAATTTTACTGTTTCCACCATTGTAATTGAGGCAGGTTCGTTTCTAGGCCAACGCATTGTTCCTCTTCTTTGGAGGTGTTTTAAGGTCTTTGTGAACGAATTTTGCTCTTCATGATAGCAGAAGTAGTCAGTCTAAGCCATGCGAATCACAGACATCACAGAAGCGTTTGTGGTATAGTGGTGAGCATAGCTGCCTTCCAAGCAGTTGACCCGGGTTCGATTCCCGGCCAACGCATTTCTTTCAAGGTTTTGTCACCTGTCTCCTATGCTTGCTCTTTCATGGTAAAAAATTTTGCAGCTAGAAGCACCCTTTCAGCTCCTTACATTACAATGCTCCTCCCATTACAATGCTCCTCCCAAAAGGGTCCCATGGCTCTAGAGCCTCATCTGCTACATAACAACTTTCTTGTCCTAAGTATTAAGCCACGCAAAGCTCTGTAAACATCCCAGTCTTAGTCTTCTAATGTCAAAAATATTTTGACACTTAAAAAAAAAAATTGAGTCATTGAGAATGTTTAGACACATGTTGGTATAGTCATCATGAGTTTTTGGGGACCAACTTACCCAATACCAGGAGTCCATTGTACTTTGGGCCCGCTATATAGACGACATAGCGATTATCTGGTCCGGTTCAGCAGATTAATTTGAAAAATTCATTGCTGCTTTGAACATCAACAATATAGGACTCAAATTCACCCACGAGATCAATAAAAATACCCTGAATTTCCTAGATGTCATTTTGGAATGTAATCCTGAAGGTAAAATAAGCACTAAGGTATTCAGGAAACCCTCAGCTGGCAACAACTTATTGAGATGGGAGAGCCACCATCCCCCACCTCTGAAGAAAGGAATCCCTAAGGGACAGTATTTCCGGGCTAGAAGAAATTGTTCCTCGGATTTCAGCTTCAAAACTGAAGCTGCTAACCTTAGATCACGTTTTAGGGACAGGGGGTACCCCGATCGCATTTTGAGGAATGCATATCAATGTGCACAACAGAAAACCAGCGAAAGTCTGTTACGACCAAAAGAGAAAGAGGACACAGATATGAGTACACGCATTATTGCCACCTATGACGCCGCACCTGAAGACATCAGACGGATTATCAATAATTTCTGGCCCATGCTGAAATCTGGCCCAGTAGTTGGGTTTAGAAGATCTAAAAATTTGAATGACTTGCCTGTGCCCTAAAGGGTATGTTGGGAAATCGTTTAGATAATTTAAACGCCGTATCTTGGAACACATTGGTGACATTAAAAACAAATGAGACAAGACTTTATCACATCATATGCATTCAGTTCACCCTGGCTGTCCTCTTAACATCTCGTTCCAGGCCATAGAAATAGTTAAATTGGACAATAGAGGAGGTGATTTGGATAAGAGATTACTGCAAACAGAAGCGAGATGGATATACCGTTTGAAAACCGTAATTCCCACTGGTTTGAATTATGTAATATATTTTGCTTCGTTTATATAACTGAGTGACTATCCCTCCCGGTTCTTTAATTTAATTCTCCATCTTAAGTGGTTTACACGAACAACATATGGTAATTTTTATACAGGACACATATGTAGCTTTTTACCCTAACTCACCCCCTCTGTTCCCAGGGAGGTGTTTCAATTTCCATCCCTTGTCAAACTTACCTTGAATTAATTCTCCATCATAGGTCTTTTCCCTGGTTTTATTTTATGACCGTTGATAACTGTAGGTCCCAATTGCCATTTATCTATCTATTGTTCTAGATTATTAGGTACAGCGTCATGGGTAATATGATGTACCCTTGTTCATGATATCTAGAGATTCTCTGGTGTCTGGTATTGTGCCAAGGGACTGGCGCAAGGCTAATGTGGTACCAATCTTCAAGAAGGGCTCTAGACCGGTAAGTCTAACGTGCATTGTGGGTAAATTGTTTGAAGGACTTATAAGGGATTACATACAGGAATACATAGGGGATAATAGTATTATAAGTGATAGCCAGCATGGGTTTACTAAGGATAGAAGTTGTCAAACCAATCTAATTTGCTTTTATGAAGAGGTGAGTAGAAGCCTTGACAGAGGAATGGCTGTGGATATAGAGGGGGGGCTGTGTATATAGAGGGGGGCTGTGGATATAGAAGGGGGGCTGTGTATATAGAGGGGGGCTGTGTATATAGAGGGGGGCTGTGTATATAGAGGGGGGGCTGTGTATATAGAGGGGGGCTCTGTATATAGAGGAATGGCTGTGGATATAGTGTTTCTGGATTTTGCCAAAGCGTTTGATACTGTCCCTCACAGACGTCTGACAGGTAAGTTAAGGTCCTTGGGCTTGGAAACTTTAGTTTGTAACTGGATTGAACACTGGCTCATGGATCGTACCCAGAGAGTGGTGGTCAATGATTCGTACTCTGATTGGTCCCCGGTAATTAGTGGTGTACCCCAAGGTTCAGTACTGGGCCTGCTGTTGTTTAATTTATTTATCAATGATATAGAGGATGGTAATAACAGCTCTGTATATAGAGGGGGGCTGTGTATATAGAGGGGGGCTGTGTATATAGAGGGGGGCTGTGTATATAGAGGGGGGCTGTGTATATAGAGGGGGCTGTGTATATAGAGGGGGGGCTGTGTATATAGAGGGGGGGCTGTGTATATAGAGGGGGGGCTGTGTATATAGAGGGGGGGCTGTGTATATATAGAGGGGGGCTGTGTATATAGAGGGGGGCTCTGTATATAGAGGGGGCTGTGTATATATAGGGGGGCTGTGTATATAGAGGGGGGCTGTGTATATATAGAGGATGGTAATAACAGCTCTTTTTCTATCTTTGCAGATGACACCAAGCTTTGTAGCACAGTACAGTCTATAGAGGATGTGTATATAGAGGGGGGCTGTGTATATAGAGGGGGGCTGTGTATATAGAGGATGGTATTAACAGCTCTGTTTCTATCTTTGTTTCTAAGCTTTGTAGCACGGTACAGTCTATAGAGGATGTGTATAAGTTACAAGATGACTTGGATAGACTAAGTGTCTGGGCATCCACTTGGCAAATGAGGTTCAATGTGGATAAGTTATGCATCTGGGTCCTAATAACCTGCAGCGTCGTATGTCTTAGGGGGGCTGTGTATATAGAGGGGGGGCTGTGTATATAGAGGGGGGCTGTGTATATAGAGGGGGCTGTGTATATAGAGGGGGGGCTGTGTATATAGAGGGGGGCTGTGTATACTAATAACCTGCAGCATCGTATGTCTTAGGGGGGATTAAACTGTCAGAGTCACTGGTAGAGAAGGATCTGGGTGACTTGTAGATCACAGACTACAGAATAGCACAATGTCAGGCTGCTGCTTCCAAAGCCGGCAGGATATTGTCATGTATCAAAAGAGGCCTGGACTCCAGGGACAGGGACATAATACTCCCCCTTTATAAAGCATTGGTACAGTCTATAGTGTATAATACTCCCCCTTTATAAAGCATTGGTACAGTCTATAGTGTATAATACTCCCCCTTTATAAAGCATTGGTACGGCCTTACCTGGAATATGCTGTTCAGTTTTGGTCGCCTGTTCATAAAAGGGACACTGCGGAGTTGGAAAGGGTGCAAGACGCGCGACTAAACTAATATGGAGAATGGAACATCTTAGCTATGAGGAGCGATTAAAGGAGTTACAATTGTTTAGTCTTGAGAAGAGACGTATAAGGGGGGATATGATAAACGTATATAAGTATATAAATGGCCCATACAAAAAATATGGAGAAAAACTGTTCCAGGTTAAACCCCCCCAAAGGACGAGGGGGCACTCCCTCCGTCTGGAGAAGAAAAGGTTTAGTCTAAAGGGGCGACACGCCTTCTTTACCGTGAGGACTGTGAACTTATGGAACAGTCTACCTCAGGAACTGGTCACAGCAGGAACAATTAATAGCTTTAAAACAGGATTAGATACATTCCTGGAACAAAATAACATTAATGCTTATGCAGAATTATAAAACTACATCTCTTCCCCTTATCCCCTTACACCCTTCACTTCAATTCCCTGGTTGGACTTGATGGACGTCTGTCTTTTTTCAACCATACTAACTATGTAACTATGTAACTATGTAACTCCTTTCTATTCTTTCCATCTTTTTAACATTTATCATGTATTTTATATTTGTAAGGAATACACGTAATAGATAATTTTTTTCTATATCTTAGGCTGTTTTGCCCCTTTGGAACGCAAGTTTAGCTATTCTTCATCCGTTCCGGGTACGATGCTTTCCACCAGGCCGGATATGAGCTTGCTGTGCGTTCCATTGCCCAGTATTGTGTCTCACGTAAAATGGCGGAGAATACCTACGCAGGCCGGCTTACAATGCCGGATATGCGTTCCAAGCCCCGGATGTAGATGGACTCCTGCGTTCCCTCTACCGGAAATGTGTCAGTAATGTGCGCCTTCAGGGCTATTTAAACGCCGAAACGGCGGCACTTACACAGCGGCGTCCACCGGGGTCCAGCAGCCACCATGAAGGGCAAGACAGCACCATAGGTAAGGTCTCACTACACGATCATTGTAGTGTTTCCTCTCTCTTTAATTTCTGACCACGGCTTAGTACTGTTTTCTATATATGTATTCACAGTATGCTGTACTTCAGTCCTCTCGGTTTTTCCCTCATCTTCTGGGATTTCCCTACACTGTAAGCTTGACATCAACAGGTTAGTGTTTTTTGTGCTATCCACATATGTGGTTCTGTATATTTATCTATAACTAGATAGTTCGTGGCAGTTCATCTGAGCTTGGAATATTATTATTCTTTTATCTTAGTGTAATCCTCATCCCTTGGATATATATTGGTTGTTATTTGGTGGCATATCTAGGTCTTTGGACTTCTATCTTCAGTCCACTTTATACCCACGAGTTGGGGTAAGTGGACATTGACACCTTTTAAGTATGTTTTCATGCATTAGTTTCTAGGTCATTGTGCTTTCTATATATATATATATATATATATATATATATATATATATATATATTACAGGTGTTTGGTCCTGGTGTTCCCTGATTGGGACAACATCGTTATTACTAGCTGCACATGGTTATCTTTTTTGGTCTTACTACATATGGTAAGCCCTCTCCTGCTTTCTTGTTTGCATTATGAACTTATCGCCCATTATTGGGGCACTTTTTTTAAATTATGTCCCTTCTCTTTTTTCTTTTTTCAGTGTAATATCCCTGCATTCATCAAGCAACTGTTCAATTGGCTGGGATATCATTTGGCCATGCACATAACCTTATGTTATGGCTACATTATTATTTGAATATATTATTATCTGAATGTGGTATAATGTTGGAGTCTTGTCCATGTGCACAATAGAGTCTTTGACCAAACAAACACCTGTATTTCCTGGTGACCGCTTGACTGACTATCTTTGACCCACTGACGCTGCACTAACCTATCTTTACTCATCTTATTGTTCCATCTAATACTCTGCATTAACATTAGTTGTGCCTACTAATATTGTTATCTAACATTTATGTGATTATCAATCCTGCTATCTAATATATCTTTACTGGGTTTGTGTAACCTCTTCGGCCTCCTCTCGTTCCCTGATGAGCACTGTCCATTATCGGGTGAAACGCGTTGGTAGAGAGGTTAGCTCATATAGTATTATCATCATTATATTTCTCTGTTTCCATTCCCTATCCACACTTAGTTCAGGAGTGTCCACCTTAGATAGGTAGGAACTCTAGTGTAGTAATTCACCTGTACCCTATTCCCCCCATCCCCCATGATTTGTGGACCGTGTTTAATATTTTATACGCTCATTTCTGTATATATTGTATGTTGGGCACTTTATTTTTGAGTAAATAATAATTTCTAATATCTAGGTTTGCCTAATTGGTGTTTTCTTCTACTTTTAAATAGAAATTAAAGAAAGAAAAATTAAAAAAGGGGGTCCTCTGTATGTAACAAATCCTTCCATGTCTCCACTCAACCCAAGACATCACATATAGACATCCAACACCTATAGTTATAATAGTAACACTTTATTGAGTTGCATAACATAATACTCTTTATCTTAAAGATGTTCATTAGGGGCAAAATGCGTGGCCATTCTTCCCAGAATTTCAGTAATGCATATTCTCTTTGTTCTTCCTTAAAGTACAATAAAAAATAAAACAAGTATTATAATCAAATAATTAATTTACAAGAAGACAGTGTCATGTGTCGGAAACTCATATAGATGCAGGTGAGGGCAGTACTTCATCTGGGGTTGAGCTGACTATAATTGTGTAGCATTAAATTCAACATTGAGGCCTTTTGGTTTTAGCGTATTTAATTGGTAAATCCACCACAACTCTCTCTTGCGCAACATGGCCAATCTGTCTCCTCCTCTAGTCGGAGGAGGTACATGATCAATGGCCATGTAGCGCAAGTCCTTTTTGGTGTGACCCACCTCTGAAAAATGCTTGGAGACCAGTTTCCTAGGGGGATGCGAACACGATTGTGGCCAAGTGTATATACTGAAAATGTTGATTTTAAGAAGAAATTTGAGGCTATATCAGATAGATATGCGCTGGATATCATTCTACTGAATTTGGATTTCTTACAACAGGAGCTATTGAGTGCACAGAAGAGGCTTAAGGAGTTTGAGGAGACAATAACCCCTTAAGGACTCAGGGTTTTTCCGTTTTTGCACTGTAGTTTTTTCCTCCTTACCTTTTAAAAATCATAACCCTTTCAATTTTCCCCCTAAAAATCCATATTATGGCTTATTTTTTGCGTCACCAATTCTACTTTGCAGTGACATCAGTCATTTTACCCCAAAATTCACGACGAAACGGAAAAAAAATCATTGTGCGACAAAATCGAAGAAAAAACGCCATTTTGTAACTTTTGGGGGCTTCCGTTTCTACGCAGTGCATATTTCGGTAAAAATTACACCTTATCATTATTCTGTAGGTCCATAAGGTTAAAATGATCCCCTACTTATATAGGTTTAATTTTGTCGCACTTCTGGAAAAAATCATAACTACATGCAGGAAAATGTATACGTTTAAAAATGTCCTCTTCTGACCCCTATAACTTTTTTATTTTTCCATGTACAGGGCGGTATGAGGGCTCATTTTTTGCTCCGTGATCTGAATTTTTTATCGGTATGATTTTTGTTTTGATCAGACTTTTTGATCACTTTTTATTCATTTTTTAATGGTATAAAAAGTGACCAAAATACGCTTTTTTGGACTTTGGACTTTTGACCGTGCGGTTTAATTAACAATATATTTTTATAGTTCGGACATTTACGCATGCGGCGATACCACATATGTTTATTTTTATTTTTATTTACACTGTTTTATTTTTTTTATGGGAAAAGGGGAGTGATTCAAACTTTTATTAGAGAAGGGGTTAAATGACCTTTATTAACACTTTTTTAAACTTTTTTTTTTGCAGTGTTATAGGTCCCATAGGGACCTATAACACTGCACACACTGTTCTCTTATACTGATCATTGTTATCCCATAGGGACCTATAACACTGCACACACTGATCTCTTACACAGATCACAGGCGTGTATTAACACGCCTGTGATCAGTGTTAGCGGCGCTTGACTGCTCCTGCCTGGATCTCAGGCACGGAGCAGTCATTCGTCGATCGGACACCGAGGAGGCAGGTAAGGGCCCTCCCGGTGTCCCGAACAGCGATTTCACCGCGGCGGTCCCGAACAGCCCGACTGACTAGCCGGGATACTTTCACTTTCGAAGCGGCGGTCAGCTTTGACCACCGCTTCTAAAGGGTTAATACCACACATTGCCGCGATCGGCGATGTGTGGTATTAGCCGCGGGTCCCGGCCGTTGATGAGCGTCGGGACCGACGCGATGTGAAGCTTCATATCGCGGGAGCCGGCGAAGGACGTAAATATACGTCCTGCGTCGTTAAGGGGTTAAAGACTATGTTAATTGGTGATGATCTTGTTATTTATATGGATACATTTAACACATTTTTGGAGAAATTAAAAACCAACTCTATGGACATTAAGAAAAAGAAGTGGCATAGGGATTTGGGTGACTACACCAAGGAAAGAGTCTATACATGGAACCAGAATAATAACCAGGGCGAGAATATTGATTATAATTTGAAACACAAGAATAAATCTGTTTCTAAAGACTTTAATGTTAATTCTTCCTCCCTAGCACAAGATTTTTTAGCAGAGGAGATACCATCTACCCCTATAGGAAACCCACCAGGAGAGGTGGTCGGAAGCGACACAGATCCAGGAAGGACAAGAAATCAATGTCAACAGAAACAGCTACCTCCTCGCTCACAACCCACACAGAAAAGACAACAAAAGTAACAGACACAGTGGTAAATATCTCTAAACATTGTATATCAGATGCACAAATGTCATTACTGTCAAAAGGCTTGTCATACTGCCCTAGTAATCACACGGACTGGTTTGAGCTAGAATGTGATCTGCACATTTTTTTTTAGAACTATTAAGTTAAAATTATGGTTTAAAAACAATGAGTCTGGAATTGGTACACGGCAAGAAACTGAAAAAAGCACACAAATTAAATTGAGGGACAAATTAAATTGATCTATTTAATAAGAGTAATTTTAACCCAGTAGTGGTGATGCATCCATTAGATACCTATATGTCACTGGTGAGAAAGGATTTGGAAAAACTCAAATTGTCCTCAGAAGGCCAAAAGGTCAAATTCCCCAATTTATCTGTTGCCGAGAGACAGGCCATAGATGAACTAGTCCGTAGCCACGACCTCACCATCAAATCAGCTGATAAGGGTGGTGGGGTCGTGGTTATGGACACGATAGACTACAAAAATGAAGTGTACAGACAACTCATAGACACTAACACATATAAGAAATTTGACTGTGATCCAATGAAAGATATCATGCGGAAACTAGTGTTGATTGTTGAGCAGGCATTTTCTAATAATATTATAGATGAACAACTTAAAGATTTTTTAATCGTTGAATATCCTAAAACACCGTGTCTATATGTATTACCTAAGATACATAAATCTCTAATCATGCCCCCAGGAAGACCTATAGTCTCCGGACGTGATGCTATCTTGAGCAAGGCATCCATCTTTCTAGACAGAGTATTGAGACCATTCGTGTTTCAATCCAAATCATACATACGAGACACCAGTGATTTTTAGTTGAAAATACGAGACATACAGATCCCAGACAGTGTGATTTTGGTGTCATTTGATATAACAAGTCTTTATACATCTATAGACCACACTAAAGGAATGACTGCAGTGCAGAAAGTTTTGTCCACATCTCAGTTCCCCATGGCGGCCCAGGATTTTATGTTAGAGTTATTATTTCTTATTCTCACCAATAATTATTTTGTTTTTGATGAACCATATTATTTACAGTTAGTTGGGACCGCCATGGGGACAAATGTGGCACCTATGTATGCTAATCTGTACGTCAGTTCTCTGCAGGAGTATGTCGTCTATGGATCCCACCACTTCAGGCATTGCCTGGGGTGGTGGAGGTTCATTGACGACATCTTCCTCCTGTGGGATGGCACCACAGACCAACTCAGTGACTTTCATGACTTTTTGAATCAGATAGACAATAACATTGCATTCACTATGACTCAATCGAGGGACTGTGTTAACTTTGTAGACGTGTTGATTGTTAAAGCTAGAGGCAGACTGGAGACGAGACTGTACACTAAACCAACGGACAAAAATAAGTTGCTACACTATAACAGTAACCATCCGAGACGAATGATCAATTCACTGCCCTCCAACTTCTTACAACGTGGGTATCCGCCACATGTTATTGATAAAAATCAACTGTAACAACACTAGACAGAGAAATAACACTTCGACCAAAACAGAGGACTAGACCTAACAGAATCCCTTTTATATCTACTTATGGACAACATAGCCAAGGTATTGCCAAGATCTTAAACAAGCATTGGCACATCTTGAGAGACAGTTTCTCTGACATGGGAGAATTTACTAATAATCCGCTCATGTCATACAAAGGATCAGGAAATTTAAAAGACAAATTAGTCAAAACAGTAAAAGTATGGCCTGTAAAGAAAACAGTAAAAGTATGGCCTGTAAAGAAAAAGATGGGACAGACATTTCTAACAACAAAAAAACTAGGTTCATTTCCCTGTTTGTCATGTGTGAATTGTGTTCAGATGTCAAAGGGATCATCTTTTATACATCCTGAAACACTACGCTCCTACCAAATTAACTACTTTTTAACCTGTTATTCTACGTGGGTTATATACCTCCTACAATGTCCATGTAAGCTTCTATATATAGGCCAAACCACCTGGAGTTTGAAAGTCAGGATGTACAATCACCGGTACAATATAAGGAAAAAGAAAATGGACTTACCGGTCTCCAAGCATTTTTCAGAGGTGGGTCACAACGAAAAGGACTTGCGCTACATGGCCATTGATCATGTACCTCCTCCAACTAGAGGAGGAGACAGATTGGCCATGTTGCACAAGAGAGAGTTGTGGTGGATTTACCAATTAAATACACCAAAACCAAAAGGCCTCAATGTCGAATTTAATGCTACACAATTATAGTCAGCTCAACCCCAGAGGAAGTACTGCCCTCACCTGCATCTATATTGTCACGATGCCGGCTGGCAGGAGGTGGATCCTCTGTGCCAGAGAGGGATTGGCGTGGACTGTGCTAGTGGACCGGTTCTAAGTCACTACTGGTTTTCACCAGAGCCCGCCGCAAAGCGGGATGGTCTTGCTGCGGCGGTAGTGACCAGGTCGTATCCACTAGCAACGGCTCAACCTCTCTGACTGCTGAAGATAGGCGCGGTACAAGGGAGTAGACAGAAGCAAGGTCGGACGTAGCAGAAGGTCGGGGCAGGCAGCAAGGATCGTAGTCAGGGGCAACGGCAGGAGGTCTGGAACACAGGCTAGGAACACACAAGGAAACGCTTTCACTGGCACAATGGCAACAAGATCCGGCGAGGGAGTGCAGGGGAGTGAGGTATAAATAGGGAGTGCACAGGTGAACACACTAATTAGAACCACTGCGCCAATCAGCGGCGCAGTGGCCCTTTAAATCGCAGAGACCCGGCGCGCGCGCGCCCTAGGGAGCGGGGCCGCGCGCGCCGGGACAGGACCGACGGAGAGCGAGTCAGGTACGGGAGCCGGGGTGCGCATCGCGAGCGGGCGCCACCCGCATCGCGAATCGCATCCCGGCTGGAGGCGGTATCGCAGCGCACCGGGTCAGTGGATCTGACCGGAGCGCTGCAGTAGCGAGAGTGTAGCGAGCGCTCCGGGGAGGAGCGGGGACCCGGAGCGCTCGGCGTAACATATATGAGTTTCCGACACATGACACTGTCTTCTTGTAAATTAATTATTTGATTATAATACTTGTTTTATTGTTTATTGTACTTTTAGGAAGAACAAAGAGAATATGCATTACTGAAATTCTGGGAAGGATGGCCACGTATTTTGCCACTAATGAACATCTTTAAGATAAAGAGTATTATGTTATGCAACTCAATAAAGTGTTACTATTATAACTATAGGTGTTGGATGTCTATATGTGATGTCTTGGGTTGAGTGGAGAAATGGAAGGATTGGTTACATACAGAGGACCCCCTTTTTTTAATTTTTCTTTCTTTAATTTCTATTTAAAAGTAGAAGAAAACACCAATTAGGCAAACCTAGATATTAGAAATTATTATTTACTCAAAAATAAAGTGCCCAACATACAATATATACAGAAATGAGCGTATAAAATATTAAACATGGTCCACAAAGCATGGGGGATGGGGGGAATAGGGTACAGGTGAATTACTACACTAGAGTTCCTACCTATCTAAGGTGGACACTCCTGAACTAAGTGTGGATAGGGAATGGAAACAGAGAAATATAATGATGATAATACTATATGAGCTAACCTCTCTACCAATGCGTTTCACCCGATAATGGACAGTGCTCATCAGGGAACGAGAGGAGGCCGAAGAGGTTACACAAACCCAGTAAAGATATATTAGATAGCAGGATTGATAATCACATAAATGTTAGATAACAATATTAGTAGGCACAACTAATGTTAATGCAGAGTATTAGATGGAACAATAAGATGAGTAAAGATAGGTTAGTGCAGCGTCAGTGGGTCAAAGATAGTCAGTCAAGCGGTCACCAGGAAATACAGGTGTTTGTTTGGTCAAAGACTCTATTGTGCACATGGACAAGACTCCAACATTATACCACATTCAGATAATAATATATTCAAATAATAATGTAGCCATAACATAAGGTTATGTGCATGGCCAAATGATATCCCAGCCAATTGAACAGTTGCTTGATGAATGCAGGGATATTACACTGAAAAAAGAAAAAAGAGAAGGGACATAATTTAAAAAAAAGTGCCCCAATAATGGGCGATAAGTTCATAATGCAAACAAGAAAGCAGGAGAGGGCTTACCATATAAGTGTTACTATTATAACTATAGGTGTTGGATGTCTATATGTGATGTCTTGGGTTGAGTGGAGACATGGGAGGATTGGTTACATACGGAGGACCCCCTTTTTTAATTTTTCTTTCTTTATTTTCTATTTATATTTTCATTATTTTTTATCTTCATATTTATTATTTTGGTTTATCCAGGATGGTGTGTGGATTTTGGGACACATATCCCATGTAGAACCATGATACCCTTGGTAGCGCTGCTTAGCTAGCAGGTGCGCTCCCATTTATTGGCTGTGAGGGACAATGTTTGGTGATGGGGGACCGAAAGATCCTTCTCATCAGCAAGTCCCTAATATGTTGGGTCTGGATACACCTAGGTGGGCCCTTTGACCTAACATTACACAAACCAGGGAGTTGACCTGCATTTTGGGTTAAAAAAACGTTGTGATATTCGAGAGTAACTCCCACCAAGTGATTTATATGCACAAATATATGGATTATATTTCTTTATAACATTTGTTTTTAATTATTTATTTTCAAAAAATTTGTTATTTTTTCATCATTTATTTTATTATATATTTTTTCATTATTTATATTTTTCTATTTTATTTTATTCATATTTTTTATATATATTTTTATTTATTATATTCATCTCCCCTTAAGGGTTCCTCTTTTCAATTTCCCAGTCCACCTATGTCTGCACGGACCGCTTTTATAGACATCCGCGTAACATTCTTATGCATTAGTGTTTACTATATATTCCATTGATTGCCAGTAGCATGAGTAGCGTCCTGGTAACTATGACAATGATCATGTGATCGCACAGGGCGTCCGACGTCAACACGCCAGCCGGACGTCACGGGTGCGATCACATGGTCCACAGTTTGCTGCGCAGACGCAGTAGCTGAGGACCCAAGCATGTCCCTCCTTCTCAATTATGTATATTGTACTGTATCTGACATAGGTGATTGTAATTTTATAATCATGAGTAACGGATATGTATTTAACAAAATGCTACTGGAATCAAGAGATCAAGCATTGTTTTTAATGAGCACTTCAACACTTTGTAATATATACAAGTAATGTATATGCACTGTACACTTTATGCAATATTTTGATGTCACTATTTATGTAATTTTTGTAATTTTCTATATTATTGATTAACAAGCACTTAGCACTTTTTGTCAATTGAGCACAAGGTTTTCTGGGTATAAATACCCCTTAAGTGTGATGTGTCTTTAGGCTTGAAAAAGGTTCCAGTGAGGAACTGAAACGTTGCTGCTATGTTGTGAGACAATAAACCCACTTTTTCTTTGAATTTTTTGGAGTGCCGCACTATTGTTTTTCTATATATATATTTACTGTTTTAAACTGAGTATGTTTATAGGACCTGCGTACACAATGTGATATACCTATACATTCTACATTGCATTTATTTGAATAATACCAATTTTTGAGTGAATAACCATATAATGATAATTTCTCTTTCTCCTTCTTCTCCTTTTGGTGGCTTTGCTAGTCTCAGATTATGATTAAAATTGTTTTGAACTTATGAGGTTAAGAATTCAAGAGCCATGATAAAATATTAGAGAATCCATGGTTGATGCTGAATTATAAATGTTAGCTTGTTCCAAGTAATGTAAAGATGTAATACATAAGACAGGATATGAAGAGAAAAGAGCAAGTCCAGCGCAGACTAATGCAGAAAGTGCGGTTTATTCAATATTGCACACAGCACGAACATGGAAGTGACGCGTTTCGGCCGGCGGCACCCGGCCTTACTCATACATGAGTAAGGCCGGGTGCCGCCGGCCGAAATGCGCCACTTCCATGTTCGTCCTGTGTGCAATATTGAATAAACCGCACTTTCTGCATTAGTCTGCGCTGGACTTGCTCTTTTCTCTTCACACCTAATCAAAGGTGAAAGTCCGCACCCCTTCGTGTCGCAGCTGGTCTACACCGGGTGAGCTGACCTTCACTTCTCTCTTATAAGACAGGATATATAGTGACCACATGCAGAATGAAGTTCTACTGCAATAAATCACTCGATCTGAGCTGTTGGTTCAGAAAGTAGAGTTGAAGGTATTCACGGAGTTGTGTAAGATATCTGAAGATAAGATATAATGAGTATGGGTACACTTTTATTGCTGCCCACAAGTATGGGTATTGAACTAAAGGTTTTCTTGAATCCTGGGGCGAACCAATCTGTAGTTTGTAATTCAAGTGTTCAAAGTCCGAAAGCGGCCAGAGAAAGTGGCCATCGTAAAGATCAGAGCCACTTGAAACAAGGAAACAACCTCAAAAGCCAAGGGGACTGAAAGGTGGAGAAGGCTGCAAAGGCTGCAGTGCTCCTGTCCTCTCACA
Organism: Hyla sarda; assembly: GCF_029499605.1. Lineage (NCBI taxonomy): Eukaryota > Metazoa > Chordata > Amphibia > Anura > Hylidae > Hyla > Hyla sarda. Next base: position 4,048,557 of record NC_079191.1, read on the forward strand.
ATCATGGTACAGAGTGTACAGGTGGATGGTGGAGAAGGCTGCAGAGCTCCTATCCTCTCACAATCATGGTACAGAGTATACAGGTGGATGGTGGAGAAGGCTGCAGTGCTCCTGTCCTCTCACAATCATGGTACAGAGTGTACAGGTGGATGATGGAGAAGGATGCAGAGCTCCTGTCCTCCCACAGTTATGGTACAGAGTATACAGGTGGATGGTGGAGAAGGCTGCAGTGCTCCTGTCCTCCCACAGTTATGTACAGAGTATACAGGTGGATGGTGGAAAAGGCTGCAGAGCTCCTGTCCTCCCACAGTTATGTACAGAGTATACAGGTGGATGGTAGAGAAGGCTGCAGAGCTCCTGTCCTCCCACAGTTATGTACAGAGTATACAGGTGGATGGTGGAAAAGGCTGGAGAGCTCCTATCCTCCCACAGTTATGTACAGAGTATACAGGTGGATGGTAGAGAAGGCTGGAGAGCTCCTGTCCTCCCACAGTTATGGTACAGAGTATACAGGTGGATGATGGAGAAGGATGCAGAGCTCCTGTCCTCCCCACAGTTATGGTACAGAGTATACAGGTGGATGGTGGAGAAGGCTGCAGTGCTCCTATCCTCCCCACAGTTATGTACAGAGTATACAGGTGGATGGTAGAGAAGGCTGCAGAGCTCCTATCCTCCCACAGTTATGTACAGAGTATACAGGTGGATGGTAGAGAAGGCTGCAGAGCTCCTGTCCTCCCACAGTTATGTACAGAGTATACAGGTGGATGGTGGAGAAGGCTGCAGAGCTCCTGTCCTCCCACAGTTATGGTACAGAGTATACAGGTGGATGGTGGAGAAGGCTGCAGTGCTCCTGTCCTCCCCACAGTTATGTACAGAGTATACAGGTGGATGGTGGAGAAGGCTGCAGAGCTCCTGTCCTCCCACAGTTATGGTACAGAGTATACAGGTGGATGGTGGAGAAGGCTGCAGTGCTCCTGTCCTCCCACAGTTATGTACAGAGTATACAGGTGGATGGTGGAGAAGGCTGCAGTGCTCCTGTCCTCCCACAGTTATGTACAGAGTATACAGGTGGATGGTGGAAAAGGCTGGAGAGCTCCTATCCTCCCATAGTTATGTACAGAGTATACAGGTGGATAGTGGAGAAGGCTGCAGAGCTCATGGCCTCCCACAGTTATGTACAGAGTATACAGGTGGATGGTGGAGAAGGCTGCAGTGCTCCTGTCCTCCCCACAGTTATGTACAGAGTATACAGGTGGATGGTAGAGAAGGCTGCAGAGCTCCTGTCCTCCCCACAGTTATGTACAGAGTATACAGGTGGATAGTGGAGAAGGCTGCAGAGCTCCTGTCCTCCCCACAGTTATGTACAGAGTATACAGGTGGATGGTGGAGAAGGCTGGAGAGCTCCTATCCTCCCATAGTTATGTACAGAGTATACAGGTGGATAGTGGAGAAGGCTGCAGAGCTCCTGTCCTCCCCACAGTTATGTACAGAGTATACAGGTGGATGATGGAGAAGGATGCAGAGCTCCTGTCCTCCCACAGTTATGTACAGAGTATACAGGTGGATGATGGAGAAGGATGCAGAGCTCATGGCCTCCCACAGTTATGTACAGAGTATACAGGTGGATGGTGGAGAAGGCTGCAGAGCTCCTATCCTCCCACAGTTATGTACAGAGTATACAGGTGGATGGTGGAGAAGGCTGCAGAGCTCCTGTCCTCCCACAGTTATGTACAGAGTATACAGGTGGATGGTGGAGAAGGCTGCAGAGCTCATGGCCTCCCACAGTTATGTACAGAGTATACAGGTGGATGGTGGAGAAGGCTGCAGTGCTCCTGTCCTCCCCACAGTTATGTACAGAGTATACAGGTGGATGGTAGAGAAGGATGCAGAGCTCCTGTCCTCCCCACAGTTATGTACAGAGTATACAGGTGGATGGTGGAGAAGGCTGCAGAGCTCCTGTCCTCCCACAGTTATGTACAGAGTATACAGGTGGATGGTGGAGAAGGCTGCAGTGCTCCTATCCTCCCACAGTTATGGTACAGAGTATACAGGTGGATGGTAGAGAAGGCTGCAGAGCTCCTGTCCTCCCCACAGTTATGTACAGAGTATACAGGTGGATGGTGGAAAAGGCTGGAGAGCTCCTATCCTCCCACAGTTATGTACAGAGTATACAGGTGGATGGTGGAGAAGGCTGCAGAGCTCCTGTCCTCCCACAGTTATGTACAGAGTATACAGGTGGATGGTGGAGAAGGCTGCAGAGCTCCTGTCCTCCCCACAGTTATGTACAGAGTATACAGGTGGATGGTGGAGAAGGATGCAGAGCTCCTGTCCTCCCCACAGTTATGTACAGAGTATACAGGTGGATGGTGGAAAAGGCTGGAGAGCTCCTATCCTCCCACAGTTATGTACAGAGTATACAGGTGGATAGTGGAGAAGGCTGGAGAGCTCCTATCCTCCCATAGTTATGTACAGAGTATACAGGTGGATAGTGGAGAAGGCTGCAGAGCTCCTGTCCTCCCCACAGTTATGTACAGAGTATACAGGTGGATGATGGAGAAGGCTGCAGTGCTCCTATCCTCCCACAGTTATGTACAGAGTATACAGGTGGATGGTGGAGAAGGCTGGAGAGCTCCTATCCTCCCACAGTTATGTACAGAGTATACAGGTGGATGATGGAGAAGGCTGCAGAGCTCATGGCCTCCCACAGTTATGTACAGAGTATACAGGTGGATGGTGGAAAAGGCTGGAGAGCTCCTATCCTCCCACAGTTATGTACAGAGTATACAGGTGGATAGTGGAGAAGGCTGCAGAGCTCCTGTCCTCCCACAGTTATGTACAGAGTATACAGGTGGATGGTGGAGAAGGCTGCAGTGCTCCTGTCCTCCCACAGTTATGTACAGAGTATACAGGTGGATAGTGGAGAAGGCTGCAGAGCTCATGGCCTCCCACAGTTATGTACAGAGTATACAGGTGGATAGTGGAGAAGGCTGCAGAGCTCCTGTCCTCCCCACAGTTATGTACAGAGTATACAGGTGGATGATGGAGAAGGATGCAGAGCTCATGGCCTCCCACAGTTATGTACAGAGTATACAGGTGGATGGTGGAGAAGGCTGCAGAGCTCCTGTCCTCCCACAGTTATGTACAGAGTATACAGGTGGATGGTGGAGAAGGCTGCAGAGCTCATGGCCTCCCACAGTTATGTACAGAGTATACAGGTGGATGGTGGAAAAGGCTGCAGAGCTCATGGCCTCCCACAGTTATGTACAGAGTATACAGGTGGATGGTGGAGAAGGCTGCAGAGCTCCTGTCCTCTCACAATCATGGTACAGAGTGTACAGGTGGATGGTGGAGAAGGCTGCAGTGCTCCTATCCTCCCACAGTTATGGTACAGAGTATACAGGTGGATGGTAGAGAAGGCTGCAGAGCTCCTGTCCTCCCCACAGTTATGTACAGAGTATACAGGTGGATGGTGGAAAAGGCTGGAGAGCTCCTATCCTCCCACAGTTATGTACAGAGTATACAGGTGGATGGTGGAGAAGGCTGCAGAGCTCCTGTCCTCCCACAGTTATGTACAGAGTATACAGGTGGATGGTGGAAAAGGCTGGAGAGCTCCTATCCTCCCACAGTTATGGTACAGAGTATACAGGTGGATGGTGGAGAAGGCTGCAGTGCTCCTGTCCTCCCACAGTTATGTACAGAGTATACAGGTGGATGGTGGAGAAGGCTGCAGAGCTCCTGTCCTCCCCACAGTTATGTACAGAGTATACAGGTGGATGGTGGAGAAGGATGCAGAGCTCCTGTCCTCCCCACAGTTATGTACAGAGTATACAGGTGGATGGTGGAAAAGGCTGGAGAGCTCCTATCCTCCCACAGTTATGTACAGAGTATACAGGTGGATAGTGGAGAAGGCTGGAGAGCTCCTATCCTCCCATAGTTATGTACAGAGTATACAGGTGGATAGTGGAGAAGGCTGCAGAGCTCCTGTCCTCCCCACAGTTATGTACAGAGTATACAGGTGGATGATGGAGAAGGCTGCAGTGCTCCTATCCTCCCACAGTTATGTACAGAGTATACAGGTGGATGGTGGAGAAGGCTGGAGAGCTCCTATCCTCCCACAGTTATGTACAGAGTATACAGGTGGATGATGGAGAAGGCTGCAGAGCTCATGGCCTCCCACAGTTATGTACAGAGTATACAGGTGGATGGTGGAAAAGGCTGGAGAGCTCCTATCCTCCCACAGTTATGTACAGAGTATACAGGTGGATGGTGGAGAAGGCTGCAGTGCTCCTGTCCTCCCACAGTTATGTACAGAGTATACAGGTGGATAGTGGAGAAGGCTGCAGAGCTCATGGCCTCCCACAGTTATGTACAGAGTATACAGGTGGATAGTGGAGAAGGCTGCAGAGCTCCTGTCCTCCCCACAGTTATGTACAGAGTATACAGGTGGATGATGGAGAAGGATGCAGAGCTCATGGCCTCCCACAGTTATGTACAGAGTATACAGGTGGATGGTGGAGAAGGCTGCAGAGCTCCTGTCCTCCCACAGTTATGTACAGAGTATACAGGTGGATGGTGGAGAAGGCTGCAGAGCTCATGGCCTCCCACAGTTATGTACAGAGTATACAGGTGGATGGTGGAGAAGGCTGCAGAGCTCCTGTCCTCTCACAATCATGGTACAGAGTGTACAGGTGGATAGTGGAGAAGGCTGCAGTGCTCCTATCCTCCCACAGTTATGTACAGAGTATACAGGTGGATGGTGGAGAAGGCTGCAGAGCTCCGCTCCTCCCACAGTTATGTACAGAGTATACAGGTGGATAGTGGAGAAGGCTGCAGTGCTCCTGTCCTCCCCACAGTTATGTACAGAGTATACAGGTGGATGGTGGAGAAGGATGCAGAGCTCCTGTCCTCCCCACAGTTATGTACAGAGTATACAGGTGGATGGTGGAGAAGGCTGCAGTGCTCCTATCCTCCCACAGTTATGTACAGAGTATACAGGTGGATGATGGAGAAGGATGCAGAGCTCCTGTCCTCCCACAGTTATGTACAGAGTGTACAGGTGGATGGTAGAGAAGGCTGCAGAGCTCCTGTCCTCCCACAGTTATGGTACAGAGTGTACAGGTGGATGGTGGAGAAGGCTGCAGTGCTCCTGTCCTCCCCACAGTTATGTACAGAGTATACAGGTGGATAGTGGAGAAGGCTGGAGAGCTCCTGTCCTCCCCACAGTTATGTACAGAGTATACAGGTGGATGATGGAGAAGGATGCAGAGCTCCTGTCCTCCCACAGTTATGTACAGAGTATACAGGTGGATGATGGAGAAGGATGCAGAGCTCCTGTCCTCCCACAGTTATGTACAGAGTATACAGGTGGATGGTGGAGAAGGCTGCAGAGCTCATGGCCTCCCACAGTTATGTACAGAGTATACAGGTGGATGGTGGAGAAGGCTGCAGTGCTCCTATCCTCCCACAGTTATGTACAGAGTATACAGGTGGATGGTGGAGAAGGCTGCAGAGCTTCTGTCCTCCCCACAGTTATGGTACAGAGTATACAGGTGGATAGTGGAGAAGGCTGCCGAGCTCCTGTCCTCCCACAGTTATGTACAGAGTATACAGGTGGATAGTGGAGAAGGCTGCCGAGCTCCTGTCCTCCCCACAGTTATGTACAGAGTATACAGGTGGATAGTGGAGAAGGCTGCAGAGCTCCTGTCCTCCCACAGTTATGGTACAGAGTATACAGGTGGATAGTGGAGAAGGCTGCAGTGCTCCTGTCCTCCCCACAGTTATGTACAGAGTATACAGGTGGATGGTGGAAAAGGCTGGAGAGCTCCTATCCTCCCACAGTTATGTACAGAGTATACAGGTGGATAGTGGAGAAGGCTGCAGAGCTCCTGTCCTCCCACAGTTATGTACAGAGTATACAGGTGGATGGTGGAGAAGGCTGCAGAGCTCCTGTCCTCCCCACAGTTATGTACAGAGTATACAGGTGGATGGTGGAGAAGGTGGAGAAGGATGCCGAGCTCCTGTCCTCCCACAGTTATGTACAGAGTATACAGGTGGATGGTGGAAAAGGCTGGAGAGCTCCTATCCTCCCACAGTTATGTACAGAGTATACAGGTGGATAGTGGAGAAGGCTTCAGAGCTCCGCTCCTCCCCACAGTTATGTACAGAGTATACAGGTGGATGATGGAGAAGGATGCAGAGCTCCTGTCCTCCCACAGTTATGTACAGAGTATACAGGTGGATGGTGGAAAAGGCTGGAGAGCTCCTATCCTCCCACAGTTATGTACAGAGTATACAGGTGGATAGTGGAGAAGGCTGCTGAGCTCCTGTCCTCCCCACAGTTATGTACAGAGTATACAGGTGGATGGTGGAGAAGGCTGCAGAGCTCCTGTCCTCCCACAGTTATGTACAGAGTATACAGGTGGATGGTGGAGAAGGCTGCAGAGCTCATGGCCTCCCACAGTTATGTACAGAGTATACAGGTGGATGGTGGAGAAGGCTGCAGAGCTCCTGTCCTCCCACAGTTATGTACAGAGTATACAGGTGGATGGTGGAGAAGGCTGCAGAGCTCCTGTCCTCCCACAGTTATGTACAGAGTATACAGGTGGATGGTGGAGAAGGTGGAGAAGGATGCCGAGCTCCTGTCCTCCCACAGTTATGTACAGAGTATACAGGTGGATGGTGGAGAAGGCTGCAGAGCTCCTATCCTCCCACAGTTATGGTACAGAGTATACAGGTGGATAGTGGAGAAGGCTGCAGAGCTCCGCTCCTCCCCACAGTTATGTACAGAGTATACAGGTGGATGATGGAGAAGGCTGCAGTGCTCCTGTCCTCCCCACAGTTATGTACAGAGTATACAGGTGGATGATGGAGAAGGATGCAGAGCTCCTGTCCTCCCACAGTTATGTACAGAGTATACAGGTGGATGGTGGAGAAGGCTGCAGTGCTCCTGTCCTCCCACAGTTATGTACAGAGTATACAGGTGGATGGTGGAAAAGGCTGGAGAGCTCCTATCCTCCCACAGTTATGTACAGAGTATACAGGTGGATGATGGAGAAGGATGCAGAGCTCCTGTCCTCCCACAGTTATGTACAGAGTATACAGGTGGATGGTGGAGAAGGCTGCAGAGCTCCTGTCCTCCCACAGTTATGTACAGAGTATACAGGTGGATGGTGGAGAAGGCTGCAGTGCTCCTGTCCTCCCACAGTTATGTACAGAGTATACAGGTGGATGGTGGAGAAGGCTGCAGAGCTTCTGTCCTCCCACAGTTATAGTACAGAGTATACAGGTGGATGGTGGAGAAGGCTGCAGTGCTCCTGTCCTCCCACAGTTATAGTACAGAGTATACAGGTGGATGGTGGAGAAGGCTGCAGAGCTCATGGCCTCCCACAGTTATGTACAGAGTATACAGGTGGATGGTGGAGAAGGCTGCAGTGCTCCTGTCCTCCCACAGTTATGTACAGAGTATACAGGTGGATGGTGGAGAAGGCTGCAGAGCTTCTGTCCTCCCACAGTTATAGTACAGAGTATACAGGTGGATGGTGGAGAAGGCTGCAGTGCTCCTGTCCTCCCACAGTTATAGTACAGAGTATACAGGTGGATGGTGGAAAAGGCTGGAGAGCTCCTATCCTCCCACAGTTATGTACAGAGTATACAGGTGGATGGTGGAGAAGGCTGCAGAGCTTCTGTCCTCCCACAGTTATAGTACAGAGTATACAGGTGAATCTGTTTGTTTAAATCTCTTGCAGGAACTGGCAAAGCATGCTGACAGAGACCAATGGAAGAAGACAGTGGTGGTACAGGGCAAAGATGGCATCTAAAAGGTTAGAAATAAAATGTGTGTGCCAGCAGTCTTGTACCCCATGTTTACATACGTGGCCTCATACACTAAACAGAAGGGATGTGTGTAGTAATGTCCGCATATTGGGTGGCCTCAGGCTTCAACAAGGCAAAAAGAGAGTTTATAGAGACTTAATCATCTACATCTGTTATGACCTAGGTAAAACATTAAAGGTACCTGACCAACACACGAGAATCATCTTACCTGTTTCAGAGACTATGGCCCAGATTTATCAAACTTTGTGAGGGATTTTCCCATGACATCCAATCACAGGTCAGCTAACGAGCTGAAACCTGTGAAAAGTGAAACCTGAGTTGTGATTGGTTGTTTTGGGAAAATGCCTCCATTTTTTCTCACACACAGTTCGATAAATCTGGACCAATGTGTAGACTTCATCTGCCTAAGGTGGGCCAATATAAGTATGTCCTTGTCTGACTGTACTGAACTGTACTGTACCATGGATACAGTAAAAATGAGAGTGTTATGCAGGATAATAGAGGTACATTTAAAAAAATATATATATATATTCTTTCTAAATAATTCCTAATAAAGTAAAAAATCTTCAATAGCAGCAGAGCTGTATACTTTAACACTTAAAGAGCCCTTTATAATCTTGCAGCCTTATAAAAACATTTTTTTTCCTCTCAGCTCACATTGAATACCTTATCAGAGTATCAATTCAAGGCCAAATGTACTCCTTAGAAATAATAATTAGAATTGTAACTAAAGTGGAAAATAGAAACTTAGTACATTACATCTGATGTGTCAGGTGCCGGACTAGCAGCTGAGTTTCTTAACCCCTCAGCGTTTTTGCATTTTCATTTTTTCCTCATCACCTTCTAAAAATCATAACTCTTTCAATTTTGCACCTAAAAATCCATATGATCCAATTCTACTTTGCAGTGACATCAGTCATTTTACCCCAAAATTAGTTGGGGTAATTGACATTAGTCATTTTACACTGTGTACATAACACTGTACACACTGATCTCTTATACTGATCATTGTTATCCCATAGGAAACCATAACACTGCACACACTGATCTCTTATACTGATCATTGTTATCCCATAGGGACCTATAACACTGCACACACTGATCTCTTATACTGATCATTGTTATCCCATAGGGACCTATAACACTGCACACACTGATCTGTTATACTGATCATTGTTATCCCATAGGAGACTATAACACTGCACACACTGATCTCTTATACTGATCATTATTATCCCATAGGGACCTATAACACTGCACACACTGATCTCTTAAACTGATCCTTATTATCCCATAGGAGACTATAACACTGCACACACTGACCTTGGTCCCTTCTTTGTCTCCGCTTTTTCCTCCTCACCTTCTTATTCTTCCCTCCGGGCTTTACTCATCACCCCCACGTCACGGAAAGAGGAGGAGGACCCTATTCAGATGCGGCCGGATTACTGGTCGTTGTTTGAGGGGCCACCTATATAAGGTTTGTACTCACTGTATACTAGTGTATGACTAAGGTCCAACCTTAGGACCGAAACGCGTCACCTTGTCATGTTCTACGTGTCTTTCTGGCTATTGGAATAAACATCCAGTTCCTTCACATTCGCGCTGGACATTTTGCTTTTACACTGATCTCTTATACTGATCATTGTTATCCCATAGGAGACTATAACACTGCACACACTGATCTCTTATACTGATCATTATTATCCCATAGTGGACTATAACACTGCACACACTGATCTCTTATACTGATCATTATTATCCCATAGGGACCTATAACACTGCACACACTGATCTCTTATACTGATCATTATTATCCCATAGGGACCTATAACACTGCACACACTGATCTCTTATACTGATCATTATTATCCCATAGGGACCTACAACACTGCACACACTGATCTCCTATGCTGATCCCTGGAAAGCCATAGCTTTGCACGGATCAGTCAGATAGGAGCTTGATTGCTCAAGCCTGTAGCTCAGGCTTGGAGCAATCAATCGACAATCGGACGCCGTGGTGAGAGGTAAGGAGACCTCCACTTGCGTCCCAGCTTATCAGAACATCGCGATTTTATCGCGATGTCCCGATCAGCCCGACTGAGCTGCCGGGAACCGTTTACTTTCGTTTTCAGACGCGTCGGTCAACTTTGATCGCCGCGTCTGATGGGTTAACAGCGCTGTTAGCCCAGGGTTCCGGCTATGATTAGCAGCCGGGACCGACCCGGTGTGATGCGGGGTCACGGCGTGACCCTGTTTTTCACACCGGGACCGGGCTTAGGGCGTACAGGTACGCCCTAAGTCCTTAAGAGGTTAAAGGGGTATTCCAGGATTTTATTTTTTTATTTGACTATGCTACAGGGGCTGTAAAGTTAGTGTAGTTCATAATATAGTGTCTGTACCTGTGTGTGACGGTTTTCTCACAATTCTTCTGTGATTTTCATCCTAATATTTATTTTTAAGAATATACAAAATGACTGTTGTCTCAGATTTTTCCCAGGTTGCAGTGCGGCCAAGACCTTACTCACTAGTCAGATGATGACAAGGAGCCTTTCTGCTTCAATGGGTGGAGCGATCGCTTGGTGGGAGAGAGATCAATCTGCAAGTAATGCAACAGCTGGAGGCACCCTGATTGAAAACCACATGGATTTTGAATGGATGCAGCTCATTTATGTTTTAATGGGTGGGGTGGCTGATGTGTGAGAGGGAGGAAGATGGAATTGTGGGATTTGTAGGAAAAAAAAAAAGAAAAGTCAAACAGGAAATACCAGTTCACAAACAGCTAACCACAGTGTTATGGTAATCTCAGAACATAGCCATTTATCCCCAAGACGAGCGCAGATCCTTCCTAAGCATGTCCATTACTGCCTGCCAGGTACCTACTAAAATCACTTTATGGTGGAGAACCCCTTTAAATCAATAATCAAGAGGGTTTTTTCTCCCTACCGTGGTCATCTAAATAATTATCGCTTTCATTAGCTGACATTATCACTACTGGTTTATAACTAATATCTACATTAATACACTGAAAGTGAAGTTACATCATTATGTTTGCACATTGGGTATGTGTCATCGTAAAAGTGCACACAATTTGTAGTCTATTTATTTTAAATTAAAGGTATGTTCTCCAATATATGATGATGAGGAACACTTTACCCTTCCTGCATTTCAGTTGAGTCAATTTCCTGTTGACTCACGGAAATAAACGGGGGAGGGGGGGGGGGGGTTTAACCCCTTGGGGACAGAGCCCATTATGACCCTAAGGACGGAAGCATTTTTTTCAAATTTGACCTCTATCACTTTATGCATTAATAACTCTGGGATGCTGTTACTTATAAATTTTATTCCAAGATAGTTTTTTTTGTGACTTTGCATCATTTTTACTTGCATCAGTTCTTGGTGAAAAATTCCCAAATTTCAGGAAAAATTAGAATTTTTTTTATTTTTCTAACTTTGAAGCTCTCTGCTTGTAAGGAAAAGGGACATGTCAAATAAATTACATATTGATTCACAAATACAATATGTCTACTTTATGTTTGCATCGTAAAGTTGACATGTTTTTAATTTTTGAAGACATCAGAGGGCTTGAAAGTACAGCAGCAATTTTCCAATTTTTCACGAAAAATTTAGATAAGTTTAGAAGTGAATTTGAGGGTCTTTAGGTTGCAAAATCCCCTATGATGGACCCCATTATGAAAACTGCACCCCTCAAAGTATTCAAAATGACATTCAAAAAGTTTGTTAACCCTTTAGGTGTTTCACAGGAATAGCAGCTTTTTTACACTAACATGTTATTGTAGCCCCATTGTTTTCATTTTTACAAGGGGTAAAAGGTAAAAAGTCCCCCAAAACTTGTAATTAATTTTCTCTCGAGTAAGGAAATACACTAGAGGGCTCAGAAGGAAAGGAGCGACAATGGGATTTTGGCTGTCTGGGCATCCTGGGAGTTGTAGTTTTGCAACTTTTAGAAGGCCATGGTGAAGATCACTTACCGGCGATCTTCACTGCAGCCTCCTCCTTCGCCGCACTTTCCAGCCGCACTCCTGATGTCTCCGCCGCCGCTCGATGGTCTCCCCCGCCGCCGCTGATGCCGCTCCGGTAAGTCCGGTCTCCCCCGCCCCTTGTTTCTCCCCCGCTCCCACCCCCAACTGCCATTGGTCATCAGCCTGAATGAGCAATGGCAGGGGAGGAGGTGGCAGCACTGCCACCTCGCTCCTATCCTTTAGCATGGTCAGAGCTGTCTGTGACAGCACCGATCACTGTTATTTTCCGGGCAATGGGTCGATGGCACGGAATCGCCGCAAATCGCCGGTCTGAATTGACCGGCGATTTGCAGCGATCGCCGACATTGGGGGGGGGGGTCTCAGGACCCCCCTAGGCATTGCCACGGGATGCCTGCTGATAGATATCAGCAGTCATCCCGGTCCGATCACCGCCCGCCGGCGGTGATGGGAAATGCGGAGGGCGTACAGGTACGCCCTCCGTCCTTAAGTGACGGGACGCAAGGGCGTATCCATACACCCTCCGTCCCCAACAAGTTAAATATGTTGTTTATTGTGATAGGATCAGAATGAAGTGGAGAGACATGAGTCTCCATTTTGATCCTGGCAGCCATGTTTAAGAAGATACATTCAAATCTTAACCCTAAATACTAAAATGATAAATGTTGTTTGATACTAACCTCTGTTCTCATGGACATTTTTTTCATAACAACAGGATGTTCTCAAACACCATATCAGCTTTGTTTGGGTTATCTCTTAAAGGGGTACTCCGGTGGAAAACTTTTTTTTTTTTTAAATCAACTGGTGCCAGAAAGTTTAACAGATTTGTAAATTACTTCTATTAAAAAATCTTAATCCGAGGGGCGTGTCCGGCTATGTAGAGAGCAAGACGCAGGGAAACTGAGCTCCGGACCCACGGCTGCTATTATCGGGGTTTCTGCCCGCTTACATGGGAACCAGAAGATCCCGAAAAGGGGACACCCGGCCGAACCTTCCAGGATCATCTCTACCCTCATTCCTAACTTTTTTGGCCCTCTGGGGGAACATCCTGAGCCTCCAAAGAAGATGACCGGGCAATCCTAGATGGCGCGAGAACAGCCGAGGCCTTCTGCCCCCGCCCCTTCTCCCCCGACCACGAGGCAGCGCACGGCTGGAGGAGCGGCTGCCTCACAAGGGTGCCCGCGCCAAGAGACGCCGCACTTACCAGGCGGAAGACAGAGGGAGTCGGTGAGGGCGACCCTGGAGACCGGAGGCACTGTGGAGATGCCCGGGACTCTCCCGCAGCACAGGCGCGGCGACAGAGGGAGTCACAAGACTGGACCGCAGCACCCGTACAGCTGAATCCCTCCGGTGGCAGCTCAGAGGTCCGGGAGACTCGTTCCACCACCTCGGCCCTCATCACTGAACAGATCACGCTTGTAGAGGTAGGAGTGGTGGATGCCCTGGACTCACACCCTCCCCAAACCAGGGCTCCCTTGCCCCCCCCTGCGGCAGTGGACTCTGTGCCCCCCTCGCCCACTCCTCTGCTATGCCCGACAGATGAGGAGCCCAGCCGGGAGAGGGCATGGGCACCCAATGAGTGTGTGGGTGTCGCACCTGCTCCGTGGCACCCCACGGGTCTCACCTTCTCTCACATACCTGTGACCCCCACTCACCGGAGTCCTGTACCTGACTGGGGTCATGCTTCCCACCACCAGCTGCAACAGGACCCCGCCAGCTCCTGGAGCCTGCCACATCCAGAGCTACCTCACTCTAAGGAATTTGCACATATTTCCTCCTCACTACCTCCACCCGCTCAAGCTGTTGCATTGCTAAAAGACCACCCGGAGCTGCAGGCTCTCCTCTCCTTATTACCCACGAAGTCTGACATATCCGCCATGGCCTCTGATCTCAAGCATGCTTGGAGAAAAGACTTACAGCCAGTCAAACGTGATGTAGCGGACCTGCAGGGTAGAGTTGGGGCTCTAGAGGACTTCCAAAATACTGTGCGTGACTCCATGAAAGATATGCAGGTGGCTCTTAATGCACAAACGTCCACCCACCACGCTATGGCTGACCATTTGGACGATATTGAAAACAGAAATAGGAGAAATAATGTCCGCATAAGGGGTCTCCCTGAAGCCACGAGGGCCCCCGATCTGCACGCAACGGTTACAGGAATCTTCAATCTGATCCTGGGGCGACCACCTACAACTCCCATAGAAATTGACAGAGTCCACAGAGCATTGAGAGCACCCAGTACTGACCCCACCCGCCCCCGGGACGTCATCTGCCGCATACACAAATACACTACCAAAGAACAGATTATGCAGAAGGTGTAACAAAATGGTGATGTCGACTTCGATGGAGCCGTCCTTCAGGTGTATCCTGACCTGTCCCGGAGGACCCTACGTCAAAGATCCCTGCTGCGCCCACTCCTGCGTTTGCTGCAGGAACGCAACATTCCATTTGCACTGCAAGTCTCGACGGCGACATCATCGGCTACTCTACGTCACCCAGGGGACTTGACCTCCTTTTTGGACACCCTTAGCCTCCCACAGTTGACGCTGCCGGAGTGGATATCGTACTTGAGAGACCCTTATGTTGCTCCGCAGACTGCCAGAACATCGCAGCGAACTCCGTCCAGGCGTCCTATTCCAGGAGGACCGCTGCCGCAACGTCAGAGACGCCAGCCTGATCGACCATTGAACGGTGTCGTGGAACTGTGACTGTAGTGGGTGCTGCCCCCCCCCCCCTGTTCATTCGCACATAGTTTCCTTCTTACACACCGCACTCCGCCATGATTGAGGTCTTTGATTAGATAGGCTTACGGCCCACCCCCCCAACCCCCCCAACATCACCCCCACCCTCCACGACCGATTCCCCCCCCCCCAGACCATGGTACCTTAATGCACAGATCACATACGTACCCCTCCCCTCATTTTAGTTTAGCAGTGGACCCTGAGTGGGACCACTCGCTTGTCCTTAGTTACTCAAAGGCCGTGGGTTGATGAGCATTCCCCAACCACACCTTTGGATAACTCACCTGTTGTCTGGTTCCCCCTCCGCTTGTAGCCGGACCGCCCACACATAGGGACGGTGTAGTTTACTTACGCCGAGTTGGCAGAAGTCCTATTCTGCGATTAGAGAGTTTTTGCAGATATATTTGCTTTTTTGTATTTTTTTGTTTGTCACTTTACCCTGATATCTAACCCTCTGTTTTCTTTCTTCTGCTCTTTCCTTGTCTCTTTTCCTATCCTTCGCCCCCCTCTAGGACTCGGGACCTCCCACTGACCTATTGGACACCGCGCCTCATCTTCTGGACTCCACAGCCACAGACATCATGTCAGATTTGAAGGTAACCACCTTGAACGTGCAGGGCTTTAACATCCATGAAAAGCGATCGAAAATACTCTACCACTTACACAAACAAAAAGCTAAAATCATTTGCTTACAGGAAACGCACTTTAAGTCAGGCCATACCCCGGGGAGACTGGGACGCTACTTCACCACCTGGTTTCACAGTACGAATCTTGATTCCCGCTCGAAGGGGGTCTCGATTGGCTTCCATCGGACTCTTCCCTTCAGTGTCTCGGAGGTTAAAACCGACCCTGATGCCAGATTTCTGTTCTACAGCCTCTGTTGGACGCATCCACGCGCCACTCTGCTGTCTCGTACAACCAACTTGGTAGACTCAAGAAACTTTTACATTCCTTACAGCTTGGTGATGTCTGGTGCCTCCAACACGCGGATGTTAAAAACTATACCTATTACTCCAGCCCTCATGACTCTTACAGTCGCCTTGATTACATTTTCTTCTCCCATTATTACCTTCCCAGGCTGTCCTCAACCCAGATAGGGAACTTGTTCCTATCAGATCACGCTCCTGTACATTGCACGATCATTATACCCTCGCTTAGCAAACCACATTTCAATTGAAAACTGAACGAGTCCCTGCTACTGGACTCGCTCTGCCTGTCCGACCTCAAATCCACTATCACCCACTTTCAGACTGACCACGCAGAGGATGATACCCCCTTACCTACAAAATGGGAAGCACTCAAATGCGTGCTTCGGGGTGTCCTGATAAGACATGGCTCTCGTCTCAAGAGAGAGAGGTCGGACAGGCTGAAGTGACTCCTTGATTCATTGGCCACACTGGAAGCCCAACACAAACGGTCTCATAAGGAATCCTCCTTGAGGCCCTGATGAACGATAGTCACAAATATTACAGACAACATTGCGCGAAGGCCTTTTACGAATGGGGCAATAAACCTGGAAGATACCTGGCTAGGGCTTTGTGCGACCAGAGAGCTGCGCTTTACATCCCTTCCATTACGATGCCTGGAGGAAGGAGATCGTTCCTTACTGCAGACATACTGGAGGCTTTTGAATCTTATTATAAGGACCTGTATAATCCCCCGCCCCCCTCCTCCACTACTTCCCTCCTCCCCAACCCCAATGACCTTATCTGACTACTTAGCTCATACGGCCCCCCCCCAGACTGTCTGACGAGGTCATTCTGGCCTTGGAGGCCCCATTCACAGAGGGGGAACTGGCAGCAGCGATCTCTAATTTGCCCTCGGACAAGAGCCCAGGACCCGACGGCTATACAGCCAAATTTTTTAAAACTCCGAAGGGAGACTTGCTCCCCCTCCTGTGTGGGTCCTTTAATGCCGAAGCGCAGGGTGCCGAATTCCCTCCTGGAGCCCTGACAGCCCATATCGCTGTTATACCCAACCGCCCCATTTCTTTATTGAACGTGGACGCCAAGCTGTTCGCCAAATTATTGGCGGATCGCTTGGCTGCCGTGATTGGCCCCCTGGTCCACCCTGACCAGTCTGGGTTTATTAAAACCAGAGAGACACGGGACAACACTCTCAGAGCGTTCTCTATAATCCATTCCGCAAAGATAGATCAACAGCCATTGATGCTGTTGTCCTTAGATGCCTTAGATGCGGACCCGACTATTGTTGCGTTTCAGCGGGGGGGGGGGGGGGGAGAGGCACGTCTGTTCGGCGTTCGCGGACGATCTCCTCCTGTACGTAACGTCTCCCCACACCACCCTTCCTGCCATTACCCAGGCCCTCAGGTTATACTCCCATTTCAGCAATCACAAGATCAACTTCACTAAAAGTGTTGCCCTTAACATTACGCTTCCAGGAGAGGAGGTGGACAGTCTCAAACAGACTCATCCTTTCAAATGGAACACTGCCTCACTCCAATATCTGTATACAGAGAAATTGGAGTTATAACACCACCTTAAGTATAAACGTATAAATCTTTATTGAAAATGTTTTACATAAAAAAACATATAGATGCAAAAAAGTGAAGTATTGCAATGGAGATCCAACACAGAAATATCTGGCGCAGAGTAAGAATAGTACATACCAATGAGTACATAAAAATTGTCCACACACTATGTATAGCAATCTATGGAATAACACAGTTTAGCCACTATGGGCTATACATACAAATGCTGCATAATAATGTATCAAGATTAACTAGTAATATAGCCTAGAACTGGTATATAGCCAGGTCTAGGAGTGCATAGTGAAATACAATGATATTGGGGACAACATATCTAAGTACTCAGTAAAAGTCAATGTGTAACCTACCCATGTGGGATAGCGAACTCTGCGACCGACCCCCAAGATCGTTTCGGTTTCCCTTTTTCAAGAGGTACTGACTATGTGAGTGGTGTGGTGGTTTATATGTGTTGCCATAATGATATAAATTACCTACAGCGGTGTGGAGATTCCATCGGCGCCTGCGCCATGTCCCGCCGAAACAAAGGCTGGCCCCACTTCCGGCGTCTACGTCCATCTGCGCAGGACCGAGAAACAGTGTTCTCGGGCATGCGCACTGGACTCCAGTCGCTTCGGAGGGCAGCGTCACTGGCGAAGAACACGGCGCAGGCGCACTGGACATCGCACCGCTGAGAAGAATCTCCTGAGTAATCACTGCATTCACTATACACTCGCTTACATACCTGGAAGATCATAAAATATACAAGTGAAAAAAAGACATAAAATAACATCATCACAAAATCATATTAGTGTGACAAAATACAAGAAAAACTGGTTATAACCAATCAAGTGCAAAAATTAAATTAAATAAAAGAAATAAATAAATAAATAAATTTAAAAAAAAACTCCAATATCTTAGCAGTTCATGTACCAACAAACCTAGATGATAGCTTCACACTTAACTTCCAGCCCCTGGTAACGGCCATTGACAAAGACCTGCGTACTTGGACCAAGAGGACCTTCTCATGGCTGGGCCGGGTGAACGTTCTAAAAATGAATGTTCTCCCGAGGCTTCTCTACATGTTCCAGGCAGTCCCGATTACACTCCCAGACTCTTTTTTCAAGAAACTAGACGGGATGTTTTGGGCTTTTATATGGGCGGGCAGACGGGCAAGAATTGCCAAGCGAGTCTTGACGAGACGTAAGCAGGCAGGTGGCCTGGCGGTTCCGGACTGCCAGGCTTACTACATTGCGGCTACATTGACAAGACTCTTGGACCTCCTTCACGGTCAAGCCACAAAAAGATGGGTGGGCGCTGAACTGACGGACAGGAGAGTGGACTTGTCTTTCCCGTGGTTACCAACGGGGACGTCTTCGCAGCAGTCTCACCAGACCCTGCCGTGGGTATACAAAGAGCTAGTCACGACTTACAACCGACACATCAGGGGGAGGAACCTAATAGCACCTAATGGACCCTTGACCCCTGTTCTGGGTAACCCTCTTTTTAGACCGGGACTGGGGAAGACAGCTTTCCTGGGCAGGACGGGCCACTCGACCCTGCCGCTTTCTACCTTCCTTGATGGAACATTGCTACGACCCTATACTGACCTGGTTCCCGAGAGCCAACGAACGCCCCTCACATACATGCAATACCTTCAGCTAGAACATTTTATTAGAGCTGAGGGACGGAACCTGCTCATAGCCAGACCCCTGTCACCCATGGAACAGTTGTGTACCTCCGACACCGCTCCACTTAAACCAGTCTCCCGGATTTACAGCCTCCTTCTCAACAAGACATCCCAGACCCCTCCTCGCTTTGTGGGGGCATGGGAGGCGGAACTAAACACCACCTATGCCCCGTCCGATTGGTCGGCCGCATTTGCTATGTGCCACAGCTTGTCCATTTCTTGCAGGGCACAGGAGACCAATTACAAATTGCTCTCCCGGTGGTACAGGGTGCCGGCCGTACTGCACCGCATGTTTCCAAATGTGTCCGACTCATGCTGGCGCTGCGGAGCCCCCCAGGGAACGATGACACATATATGGTGGTCCTGCCCCACAATGACACAGTTCTGGGAGACGGTAACATCCCGCATCTCTGCCATTTCTGGTGTCACCTACCCGAATGACCCTAAAGTTCTGCTGCTTTCCATTCTCAAGGTCTCCAGGACGACCCCACCCAAGATCTTGGCTAATTTTTTAATCATGGCAGCTAGAACAGTTATTCCTAGACACTGGAAGGACCCCCAGCCCCCATCTATATCCGAATGGTACAAGGAAATCCTTTTCCTGTGCAGGATGGAGGATTTAATGGCGGATTCCTCGGGTAGACAGGAACGATATTCATGGATTTGGTATCCTTGGTTAGCCTTTATAGAAACCCCCCCTCTATACGACGGACGACAACACATAGACGCATGACACTGACCCCTTCTTTTCAGGCCCCACTACGGTTGCTGTGTGCTGTGGAGTGGGCCATGGTGCTGTGGAGTTCGCTTTGCGCATGGTCGGTGGCGAGTGTCTGGGCCCCACAGGTATGTACAGCTGATACTCATATGAGCCTTGTTCTTACCCTCCCCACCCCCTCCTCTTCTTCATTTTCCTCCCTCCCTTACCCCCCCCCCCTCTCTCCTAGTCATCTATCTCCCCACTCTTCTCACTGACCTTCTTGTTTTTTGACCCACATTACTGACCTGGAGTATTTGATATCCACTCCTCTGACCTCCTTTTGATTCCTTACTACTTGCCAGGGCATCTTTTAGAGTAGAGGTTTTCCTACTTCACTACCTTATTTCACCCTCTGGATGACCCTCCTTTCCCCGGTTATCGTTGTACTTAGTGGAATTTAGTACTGTCTCCTTGATTCTCTGATTTGCGCTTGTATGTTAGCAAATGGCAAGAAGTTTATGCCCAATACAGGAGCACAGCTTGTTTACTAATGTTAGTTCCATGTGACCTGGTGATGATTGCTGTCATTTCATATGTTCATTTCATGACTTTGACCTGTATTCTGCTGCCATAATAAATTCAGAATGTTAAAAAAAAAAAAAATCTTAATCCTTCCAGTACTTATTAGCTGCTGAATAATACAGAGGAAATTATGTTATTTTTGGAACACAGAGCTCTCTGCTGACATCACGAGCACAGTGCTCTCTGCTGACATCTCTGTCCATTTTAGGAACTGTCCAGAGCAGCATATGTTTGCTATGGGGATTTTCTCCTACTCTGGACAGTTCCTAAAATGGACAGAGATGTCAGCAGAGAGCTCTGTGTTACAAAAAGAAAATAATTTCCACTGTGGTATTCAGCAGTGTTATGATTCGGCTAGCTGGATGTGGATCCTCTGTGTCAGAGAGGGATTGGCGTGGACCGAGCCGGCGGACCGGTTCTAAGTTGCTACTGGTTTTCACCAGAGCCCGCCGCAAAGCGGGATGGTCTTGCAGCGGCGGTAGCAACCAGGTCGTATCCACCAGCAACGGCTCAACCTCGCTGACTGCTGAGAAGGCGTGGGACAGAAGGACTAGGCAGAGGCAAGGTCAGACGTAGCAGAAGGTCGGGGCAGGCGGAAAGGTTCGTAGTCAATAGCAACGGCAAGAGGTCAGGAACACTGAAAATGGCAAACACAGAGATAGCTTTCTCAAGGCACAATGGCAACAAGATCCGGCAAGGAAGTGCAGGGGAAGTGAGGTAATATAGACAGGGAGCAGGTGGAAGCTAATAGACTGATTGGGCAAGGCACCAATCACTGGTGCACTGGCCCTTTAAATCTTAGAGAGCTGGCGCGCGCACGCCCTAAGCAGCGGAGCCGCGCGCACCAGGACATGACAGCCGGGGACCGGGACAGGTGAGTGACTTGGGATGCGATTCGCGAGCGGGCGCGTCCCGCTATGCGAATCGCATCCCCGCCGGCAGTGTCAGTGCAGCGCTCCCGGTCAGCGGGTCTGACCGGGGCGCTGCAGAGAGTGGAACGCCGCGAGCGCTCCGGGGAGGAGCAGGGACCCGGAGCGCTCGGCGTAACAGTACCCCCCCCCCCCCCTTGGGTCTCCCCCTCTTTTTGGAAGCTGAAAATTCTTTAATCGAGAAGATATCTGAGGACCCGGAGAAAGGAGTAGGAGCAACAACCTTGGGAGAGAAGCAGTTAAGGATAAGCGGTTTAAGGAGAGAGACATGAAAAGCGTTAGGAATACGGAGAGAAGGGGGAAGAAGGAGTTCATGGGAAACAGGATTGATTTGGCACTTGACTTCAAAGGGTCCAAGATAACGTGGTCCCAGTTTAAAACTGGGGACACGGAAGCGGATATACTTGGCGGAGAGCCACACTTTGTCTCCAGGAACAAAGACAGGAGGAGTTCTTCTTTTTTTGTCGGCATGCTTCTTTATCTGGGATGAGGCCTGTATGAGGGATTTTTGAGTCTCTTTCCAGACGGTGGAGAAGTCCCGGGAAACCTCATCAACAGCGGGCAAACCAGAAGGCGTGGGAGTGGGGAGGGGGGGGAAGAGGGTGAAGCTTGGCATGGGGCAGAGTGTTACCAGGACGGGGGCTATGAGGAGGAGACACAGCATAGTCCTGATAGGCCTTGGGGAGACCAGGTAAAGGAGGAGACACTGAGGTTTGACTGACGGGACTGGGAGCAGACGTGAGGCATTTCTTGTGGTAAGAAGCCCCCCAGCTCTTGATCTCCCCGGTGGTCCAGTCAAGGGTAGGAGAGTGGCGTTGGAGCCATGGCAGACCGAGGAGCACTTCAGAGGTGCAGTTGGGCAAAACAAAAAGTTAAATTTTTTCGAGATGCAGTCCAATGCTCATGAGCAGGGGTTCTGTGCGGTAACGCACAGTGCAGTCCAATATTACTCCGTTGATCGAGGAAATGTAGAGCGGCTTGACGAGACAGGTCACAGGGATGTTGAACTTATTAACAAAAGAGGCCAAAATAAAATTTCCCACAGAACCAGAGTCCAAGAAGGCCACAGCTGAGAAGAAGGAGTTGGCAGAAGGAGAAATCCGTACGGGCACAGTGAGACGTGGAGAAGCAGACTTCAGACCAAGAGACGCCAATCCCACTTGAGCTGGGTGCGTGCGTGCGTTTCCCAGACGTGGAGGACGAATAGGGCAATCCACCAAGAAATGTTCGGTACTAACGCAGTACAGACATAAATTTTTATCTCTGCGGCGAGTCCTCTCTTCATGGGTCAGGTGAGACCGATCCACTTGCATAGCCTCCTCGGCGGAAGGCACAGGGGTAGATTGCAAAGGATACAGTGAGAGAGGTGCCCAGAGCGGTGTGGCCCATGACAGGGCCTTCCCAGACAGGAGACCACGGCAGAGTCTAGAGTCCCCATCAAATTTGTCCGGCAGGGACAAGCGGAGGTTAGGAGCGGCCGCTCGCTGCGGAGGAGGTGCAGGAGCCGGCGGAGGAGATGGTTGTTGCTGTAGCAGCTGCTGTAGCTGTGACTGAAGTTGCTGTAGCATGGTGGTCAAGTGCGACAGCTGGTGACCTTGTTGGGCGATCAGTATGGATTGCTGGGCGACCACCGTGGATATGTCAGCGAGACTTGGCAGCGGCATTTCAGCGGGATCCATGGCCGGATCTACTGTTATGATTCGGCTAGCTGGATGTGGATCCTCTGTGTCAGAGAGGGATTGGCGTGGACCGTGCCGGAGGAACGGTTCTAAGTTGCTACTGGTTTTCACCAGAGCCTGCCGCAAAGCGGGATGGTCTTGCAGCGGCGGTAGCAACCAGGTCGTATCCACCGGCAACGGCTCAACCTGGCTGACTGCTGAGAAGGCGTGGGACAGAAGGACTAGGCAGAGGCAAGGTCAGAC
Source organism: Hyla sarda (assembly GCF_029499605.1). NCBI lineage: Eukaryota > Metazoa > Chordata > Amphibia > Anura > Hylidae > Hyla > Hyla sarda. Next base: position 4,071,437 of record NC_079191.1, read on the forward strand.
GTAGCAGAAGGTCGGAGCAGGCGGAAAGGTTCGTAGTCAATAGCAACGGCAAGAGGTCAGGAACACTGGAAATGGCAAACACAGAGATAGCTTTCTCAAGGCACAATGGCAACAAGATCCGGCAAGGAAGTGCAGGAGAAGTGAGGTTATATGGACAGGGGGCAGGTGGAAGCTAATCAGACTGATTGGGCCAGGCACCAATCACTGGTGCACTGGCCCTTTAAATCTTAGAGAGCTGGCGCGCGCGCCCTAAGGAGCGGAGCCGCGCGCACCAGGACATGACAGCCGGGGACCGGGACAGGTGAGTGACTTGGGATGCGATTCGCGAGCGGGCGCGTCCCACTATGCGAATCGCATCCCCGCCGGCAGTGTCAGTGCAGCGCTCCCGGTCAGCAGGTCTGACCAGGGGGCTGCAGAGAGAGGAACGCCGCGAGCACTCCGGGGAGGAGCAGGGACCCGGAGCGCTCGGCGTAACAAGCAGCTAATAAGTACTAGAAGGATTAAGATTTTTTAATAAAAGTAACTTACAAATCGGTTTAACTTTCTGGCACCAGTTGATTAAAAAAAAAAGTTTTCCACCGGAGTACCCCTTTAACCTGTTCAGGACCCCGGGCGTACAGGTACGTCCTGACACCCTGGTACTTAAGGATCCAAGAGGTACATGTACGTCCATGGGAATTTCCGGACCGGGGTAACTGCTGATATCGATCAGCAGGCACCCTGCGCAAATGCCCAGGGGAGTCATCACCCCCCCATGTCGGCGATCGGCGCAAATCGCAAGTGAATTCACACTTGCGATTTGCGTCTATTCCGGTGATGCGGGTCACAGGTGACCCGCTGACCCGGAGATACATGGTGATCGGGGGTGTAGAATACACCCCCAATCACCTCCTGTATCTATGGGGAGGTGGCGATTTTGTTAGCCAATAGCAGCCGGCAGGTGAGGGGTTAACGGCACCTTCCTGCAGCTCCCGCGGCTGGCTGAGTTCAGTCAGAGGTCAGAGCTGCTGGAGGAAGCCAGGGACCCCCCCTTGGCACGATCAGAGCCCCCTCAGGACCGAAGATCCCCCCCCCCCCCCATTTTTTGGGGGCCGCAGCTTTTTCTCCCCATATAACGGTTATATAATACAGTTATATAATACAGTATTATACCATTATATAATACAGTCACACCAAGCACACAACACTACATACTCCCCCCCCCCCCCCCCCCCCCCCCGACACACACACACACACTGTCCTGGCACCGTAAGGGCTTCCTAAATGGGACATGCCCCCCAAAAACCATTTCAGCTAAATTTGCTTTCTAAAAGCCAAATGTGACTCTTTCTCTCCTGAACATTGTAGTGCCCCCTCAGTGCACATGACGTCCACACATGGGGCATTTCCATACTCAGAAGTATGGCATTTTATCCTATTACCCCTTGTAAAAATGTTAAATTTGGGGGAAAACTAGCATTTTAGTGAAACAAAAAAATTTACACATCCAACTTTAACGAAAAGTCGTCAAACACCTGTGGGGTGTTAAGGCTCATTGGACCCCTTGTTACGTTCCTTGAGGGGTGTAGTTTCCAAAATAGTATGCCATGTACTTTTTTTTTTTCCTGTTCTGGCACCATAGGGGCTTCCTAAATGGGACATCCTCCCCAAAAACCATTTCAGAAAAACTCACTCTCCAAAGTTGCTCCTTCCCTTCTGAGCCCTCTACTGCGCCCGCCGAACACTTGACATCCACATATGAGGTGTTTCCTTACTCGAGAGAAATTGGGTTACCCATTTTAGGAAGATTTCTCTCCTTTTACCACTTGTAAAAATTAAAAAACTGGGTCTACAAGAACATGCGAGTGTAAAAAATGAAGATTTTGAATTTTCTCCTTCACTTTGCTGTTATTCCTGTGAAACACCTAAAGGGTTAACACACTTACTGAATGTCATTTTGAATACTTTGGGGGGTGCAGTTTTTATAATGGGGTCATTTATGGGGTATTTCTAATATGAAGGCCCTTCAAATCCACTTCAAAACTGAACTGATCCCTGAAAAATTCAGATTTTGAAAATTTTGTGAAAAATTGGAAAATTGCTGCTGAACTTTGAAGCCTCTGATGTCTCCAAAAGTAAAAACATCTCAACTTTATGATGGAAACATAATATATTGTATATAATATAATAATATAAAGATGTCTCCTGTATGATTGCAACATAAAGTAGACATATTGTATATGTGAATCAATATTTCATTTATTTGGAATAATCATTTTCCTGATAAGCAGAGAGCTTCACATTTTTTCATCAAATTTTGGAATTTTTCACCAAGAAATGATACAAGTATCGACAACATTTTACCACTAACATAAAGTAGAATATGTCGCGAAAAAACAAATCTCGGAATCAGAATGAAAGGTAAAAGCATCAGAGTTATTAATGCTTAAAGTGACAGTGGTCAGATGTGCAAAAAATGGCCGGGTCCTTAAGGGGTTAAGCAGTGTGCTGAGAAGGAGATATGATACCAACATTCTGTCTGGTGTGTATTCCTTGTGCCGGCACTCAGCAGTATATAGCGGAAGTCACTTACATTTTAATGCCTCACCTCAAGCCATCCTTGACAGTATTATATGTGAACGGTGTAGTAGTATGTTAGTATTATATGTGTAGTAGTATGTTGGTATTATATGTGTAGTAGTATGTTAGTATTATATGTGTAGTAGTATGTTAGTATTATATGTGTAGTAGTATGTTGGTATTATATGTGTAGTAGTATGTTAGTATTATATGTGTAGTAGTATGTTAGTATTATATGTGTAGTAGTATGTTAGTATTATATGTGTAGTAGTATGTTGGTATTATATGTGTAGTAGTATGTTGGTATTATATGTGTAGTAGTATGTTAGTATTATACGTGTACGGTGTAGTAGTATATAAGTATTATATGTGTAGTAGTATATTAGTATTATATGTGCAGTAGTATGTTAGTTATATATGTGTAGTAGTATATTGGTATTATATGTGTAGTAGTATGTTGGTATTATATGTGTAGTAGTATGTTAGTATTATTGTTACGCCGAGCGCTCCGGGTCCCCGCTCCTCCCCGGAGCGCTCGCTTCACTCTCCCCGCGGCAGCGCTCCGGTCACGTCCTCTGACCCGGGGCGCTGCGATTCCGCTGCCAGCCGGGATGCGATCCGCGATGCGGGTAGCGCCCGCTCGCGATGCGCACCCCGGCTCCCCTACCTGACTCGCTCTCCGTCTGTTCTGTCCCGGCGCGCGCGGCCCCGCTCCCTAGGGCGCGCGCGCGCCGGGTCTCTGCGATTTAAAGGGCCACTGCGCCGCTGATTGGCGCAGTGGTCCCAATTAGTGTGTTCACCTGTGCACTTCCCTATATCACCTCACTTCCCCTGCACTCCCTTGCCGGATCTTGTTGCCTTAGTGCCAGTGAAAGCGTTCCTTGTGTGTTCCTTGCCTGTGTTTCCAGACCTTCTGCCGTTGCCCCTGACTACGATCCTTGCTGCCTGCCCCGACCTTCTGCTACGTCCGACCTTGCTTCTGTCTACTCCCTTGTACCGCGCCTATCTTCAGCAGCCAGAGAGGTGAGCCGTTGCTAGTGGATACGACCTGGTCACTACCGCCGCAGCAAGACCATCCCGCTTTGCGGCGGGCTCTGGTGAAAACCAGTAGTGGCTTAGAACCGGTCCACTAGCACGGTCCACGCCAATCCCTCTCTGGCACAGAGGATCCACTACCTGCCAGCCGGCATCGTGACAGTAGATCCGGCCATGGATCCCGCTGAAGTTCCTCTGCCAGTTGTCGCTGACCTCACCACGGTGGTCGCCCAGCAGTCACAACAGATAGCGCAACAAGGCCAACAGCTGTCTCAACTGACCGTTATGCTACAACAGTTACTACCACAGCTTCAGCAGTCATCTCCTCCGCCAGCTCCTGCACCTCCTCCGCAGCGAGTGGCCGCTCCTGGGATACGCTTATCCTTGCCGGATAAATTTGATGGGGACTCTAAGTTTTGCCGTGGCTTTCTTTCCCAATGTTCCCTGCATCTGGAGATGATGTCGGACCTGTTTCCCACTGAAAGGTCTAAGGTGGCTTTCGTAGTCAGCCTTCTGTCCGGAAAAGCCCTGTCATGGGCCACACCGCTCTGGGACCGCAATGACCCCGTCACTGCCTCTGTACACTCCTTCTTCTCGGAAATCCGAAGTGTCTTTGAGGAACCTGCCCGAGCCTCTTCTGCTGAGACTGCCCTGTTGAACCTGGTCCAGGGTAATTCTTCCGTTGGCGAGTATGCTGTACAATTCCGTACTCTTGCTTCAGAATTGTCCTGGAATAATGAGGCCCTCTGCGCGACCTTCAAAAAAGGCCTATCCAGCAACATTAAAGATGTTCTGGCCGCACGAGAAATTCCTGCTAATCTACATGAACTTATTCACCTAGCCACTCGCATTGACATGCGTTTTTCCGAAAGGCGTCAGGAACTCCGCCAAGATATGGACTCTGTTCGCACGAGGCGTTTCTTCTCCTCGGCTCCTCTCTCCTCTGGTCCCCTGCAATCTGTTCCTGTGCCTCCCGCCGTGGAGGCTATGCAGGTCGACCGGTCTCGCCTGACACCTCAAGAGAGGACACGACGCCGTATGGAGAACCTCTGCCTGTACTGTGCTAGTACCGAACACTTCCTGAGAGATTGTCCTATCCGTCCTCCCCGCCTGGAAAGACGTACGCTGACTCCGCACAAAAGTGAGACAGTCCTTGATGTCTACTCTGCTTCTCCACGTCTTACTGTGCCTGTGCGGATGTCTGCCTCTGCCTTCTCCTTCTCTACAGTGGCCTTCTTGGACTCTGGATCTGCAGGAAATTTTATTTTGGCCTCTCTCGTCAACAGGTTCAACATCCCGGTGACCAGTCTCGCCAGACCCCTCTACATCAATTGTGTTAATAATGAAAGATTGGACTGTACCATACGTTTCCGCACGGAGCCCCTTCTTATGAGCATCGGATCTCATCATGAGAGGATTGAACTTTTGGTCCTCCCCAATTGCACCTCGGAAATTCTCCTTGGACTTCCCTGGCTTCAACTTCATTCCCCTACCCTGGATTGGTCCACTGGGGAGATCAAGAGTTGGGGGTCCTCTTGTTCCAAGAACTGTCTAAAACCGGTTCCCAGTAACCCTTGCCGTAACTCTGTGGTTCCTCCAGTAACCGGTCTCCCTAAGGCCTATATGGATTTCGCGGATGTTTTCTGCAAAAAAAACAAGCTGAGACTCTACCTCCTCACAGGCCTTATGATTGCCCTATCGACCTCCTCCCGGGCACTACTCCACCCCGGGGCAGAATTTATCCTCTCTCTGCCCCAGAGACTCTTGCCATGTCCGAATACGTCCAGGAGAATCTAAAAAAGGGCTTTATCCGTAAATCCTCCTCTCCTGCCGGAGCCGGATTTTTCTTTGTGTCCAAAAAAGATGGCTCCCTACGTCCTTGCATTGACTACCGCGGTCTTAATAAAATCACGGTTAAGAACCGCTACCCCTTACCCCTCATCTCTGAACTCTTTGATCGCCTCCAAGGTGCCCACATCTTCACTAAATTGGACTTAAGAGGCGCCTATAACCTCATCCGCATCAGAGAGGGGGACGAGTGGAAAACGGCATTTAACACCAGAGATGGACACTTTGAGTATCTGGTCATGCCCTTTGGACTGTGCAACGCCCCTGCCGTTTTCCAAGACTTTGTCAATGAAATTTTTCGTGATCTGTTATACTCCTGTGTTGTTGTATATCTGGACGATATCCTAATTTTTTCTGCCAATCTAGAAGAACACCGCCAGCATGTCCGTATGGTTCTTCAGAGACTTCGTGACAACCAACTCTATGCCAAAATTGAGAAATGTCTGTTTGAATGCCAATCTCTTCCTTTTCTAGGATATTTGGTCTCTGGCCAGGGACTACAGATGGATCCAGACAAACTCTCTGCCGTCTTAGATTGGCCACGCCCCTCCGGACTCCGTGCTATCCAACGCTTTTTGGGGTTCGCCAATTATTACAGGCAATTTATTCCACATTTTTCTACCATTGTGGCTCCTATCGTGGCTTTAACCAAAAAAAATGCTGATCCCAAGTCCTGGCCTCCTCAAGCAGAAGACGCCTTTAAACGACTCAAGTCTGCCTTTTCTTCGGCTCCCGTCCTCTCCAGACCTGACCCTTCCAAACCTTTCCTATTGGAGGTTGATGCCTCCTCAGTGGGAGCTGGAGCTGTTCTTCTACAAAAAAATTCTTCCGGGCATGCTGTCACTTGTGGTTTTTTCTCTAGGACCTTCTCTCCAGCGGAGAGGAACTACTCCATCGGGGATCGAGAGCTTCTAGCCATTAAATTAGCACTTGAGGAATGGAGGCATCTGCTGGAGGGATCAAGTTCTCCTGTTATTATCTACACCAACCACAAGAACCTCTCCTACCTCCAGTCTGCCCAACGGCTGAATCCTCGCCAGGCCCGGTGGTCTCTGTTCTTTGCCCGATTTAATTTTGAGATTCACTTTCGTCCTGCCGATAAGAACATTAGGGCCGATGCTCTCTCTCGTTCCTCGGATGCCTCAGAAGTTGAACTCTCTCCGCAACACATCATTCCACCTGACTGCCTGATCTCCACTTCTCCTGCCTCCATCAGGCAGACTCCTCCAGGAAAGACCTTTGTTTCTCCTCGCCAACGCCTCGGAATCCTCAAATGGGGTCACTCCTCCCATCTCGCAGGTCATGCGGGTATCAAGAAATCTGTGCAACTCATCTCCCGCTTCTATTGGTGGCCGACTCTGGAGACGGATGTTGTGGACTTTGTGCGAGCCTGCACTATCTGTGCCCGGGATAAGACTCCTCGCCAGAAGCCCGCTGGTTTTCTTCATCCTCTGCCTGTCCCCGAACAGCCTTGGTCTCTGATTGGTATGGATTTTATTACTGATTTACCCCCTTCCCGTGGCAACACTGTTATTTGGGTGGTCGTTGATCGATTCTCCAAAATGGCACATTTCATCCCTCTTCCTGGTCTTCCTTCTGCGCCTCAGTTGGCTAAACAATTTTTTGTACACATTTTTCGTCTTCACGGGTTGCCTACGCAGATTGTCTCGGATAGAGGCGTCCAATTCGTGTCTAAATTCTGGAGGGCTCTCTGTAAACAACTCAAGATTAAATTAAATTTTTCTTCTGCATATCATCCCCAGTCCAATGGACAAGTAGAAAGGATTAACCAGATCTTGGGTGATTATTTGCGACATTTTGTTTCCTCCCGCCAGGATGACTGGGCTGATCTCCTCCCATGGGCCGAATTCTCGTATAACTTCAGGGTCTCTGAGTCTTCCTCCAAATCCCCATTTTTCGTGGTGTACGGCCGTCACCCTCTTCCCCCCCTCCCTACTCCCTTGCCCTCTGGTCTGCCCGCTGTGGATGAAATTTCTCGTGACCTTTCCATCATATGGAGAGAGACCCAAAATTCTCTCTTACAGGCTTCATCACGCATGAAGAGGTTCGCGGATAAGAAAAGAAGAGCTCCCCCCGTTTTTTCCCCTGGAGACAAGGTATGGCTCTCCGCTAAATATGTCCGCTTCCGTGTCCCTAGCTACAAGTTGGGACCACGCTATCTTGGTCCTTTCAAAATTTTGTGTCAAATTAATCCTGTCTCTTATAAACTTCTTCTTCCTCCCTCTCTTCGTATCCCTAATGCCTTTCACGTCTCTCTTCTCAAACCACTCATCCTCAACCGTTTTTCTCCCAAATCTGTTCCTCCCACTCCTGTTTCCGGCTCCTCGGACATCTTCTCGGTCAAAGAAATTTTAGCTGCCAAAAAGGTCAGAGGGAAAAATTTTTTTTTAGTGGACTGGGAGGGTTGTGGTCCTGAAGAGAGATCCTGGGAACCTGAGGACAACATCCTAGACAAAAGTCTGCTCCTCAGGTTCTCAGGCTCTAAGAAGAGGGGGAGACCCAAGGGGGGGGGTACTGTTACGCCGAGCGCTCCGGGTCCCCGCTCCTCCCCGGAGCGCTCGCTTCACTCTCCCCGCGGCAGCGCTCCGGTCACGTCCTCTGACCCGGGGCGCTGCGATTCCGCTGCCAGCCGGGATGCGATCCGCGATGCGGGTAGCGCCCCGCTCGCGATGCGCACCCCGGCTCCCCTACCTGACTCGCTCTCCGTCTGTTCTGTCCCGGCGCGCGCGGCCCCGCTCCCTAGGGCGCGCGCGCGCCGGGTCTCTGCGATTTAAAGGGCCACTGCGCCGCTGATTGGCGCAGTGGTCCCAATTAGTGTGTTCACCTGTGCACTTCCCTATATCACCTCACTTCCCCTTCACTCCCTTGCCGGATCTTGTTGCCTTAGTGCCAGTGAAAGCGTTCCTTGTGTGTTCCTTGCCTGTGTTTCCAGACCTTCTGCCGTTGCCCCTGACTACGATCCTTGCTGCCTGCCCCGACCTTCTGCTACGTCCGACCTTGCTTCTGTCTACTCCCTTGTACCGCGCCTATCTTCAGCAGCCAGAGAGGTGAGCCGTTGCTAGTGGATACGACCTGGTCACTACCGCCGCAGCAAGACCATCCCGCTTTGCGGCGGGCTCTGGTGAAAACCAGTAGTGGCTTAGAACCGGTCCACTAGCACGGTCCACGCCAATCCCTCTCTGGCACAGAGGATCCACTACCTGCCAGCCGGCATCGTGACAATTATATGTGTAGTAGTATGTTAGTATTATATGTGTAGTAGTATGTTGGTATTATATGTGTAGTAGTATGTTAGTATTATACGTGTACGGTGTAGTAGTATATTAGTATTATATGTGTAGTAGTATATTAGTATTATATGTGCAGTAGTATGTTGGTATTATATGTGTAGTAGTATGTTAGTATTATATGTGTAGTAGTATGTTAGTATTATATGTGTACGGTGTAGTAGTATGTTAGTATTATATGTGTAGTAGTATGTTAGTATTATATGTGTAGTAGTATATTGGTATTATATGTGTAGTAGTATATTGGTATTATATGTGTAGTAGTATATTGGTATTATATGTGTACGGTGTAGTAGTATGTTAGTATTATATGTGTAGTAGTATGTTAGTATTATATGTGTAGTAGTATATTAGTATTATATGTGTAGTAGTATGTTAGTATTATATGTGTAGTAGTATATTGGTATTATATGTGTAGTAGTATGTTGGTATTATATGTGTAGTAGTATATTGGTATCATATGTGTAGTAGATGTTAGTATTATATGTGTACGGTGTAGTAGTATGTTAGTATTATATGTGTAGTAGTATGTTAGTATTATATGTGTAGTAGTATGTTGGTATTATATGTGTACGGTGTAGTAGTATATTGGTATTATATGTGTACGGTGTAGTAGTATATTGGTATTATATGTGTACGGTGTAGTAGTATATTGGTATTATATGTGTACGGTGTAGTAGTATATTGGTATTATATGTGTACGGTGTAGTAGTATATTGGTATTATATGTGTACGGTGTAGTAGTATATTGGTATTATATGTGTACGGTGTAGTAGTATATTGGTATTATATGTGTACGGTGTAGTAGTATATTGGTATTATATGTGTACGGTGTAGTAGTATATTGGTATTATATGTGTACGGTGTAGTAGTATATTGGTATTATATGTGTACGGTGTAGTAGTATATTGGTATTATATGTGTACGGTGTAGTAGTATATTGGTATTATATGTGTACGGTGTAGTAGTATATTGGTATTATATGTGTACGGTGTAGTGGTATATTGGTATTATATGTGTACGGTGTAGTAGTATGTTGGTATTATATGTGTACGGTGTAGTAGTATGTTGGTATTATATGTGTACGGTGTAGTGGTATATTATATGTGTATGGTGTAGTAGTATATTGGTATTATATGTGTATGGTGTAGTAGTATATTGGTATTATATGTGGTAATATACTACTACACCGTACACATATAATACCAATATACCACTACACCGTACACATATAATACCAATATACCACTACACCGTACACATATAATACCAATGTATTATATGTGTACGGTGTAGTGGTATATTGGTATTATATGTGTACGGTGTAGTGGTATATTGGTATTATATGTGTACGGTGTAGTAGTATATTGGTATTATATGTGTACGGTGTAGTAGTATATTGGTATTATATGTGTACGGTGTAGTGGTATATTGGTATTATATGTGTACGGTGTAGTAGTATATTGGTATTATATGTGTACGGTGTAGTAGTATATTGGTATTATATGTGTACGGTGTAGTAGTATATTGGTATTATATGTGTACGGTGTAGTGGTATATTGGTATTATATGTGTACGGTGTAGTAGTATGTTGGTATTATATGTGTACGGTGTAGTAGTATGTTGGTATTATATGTGTACGGTGTAGTAGTATATTGGTATTATATGTGTACGGTGTAGTAGTATATTGGTATTATATGTGTACGGTGTAGTAGTATGTTGGTATTATATGTGTACGGTGTAGTGGTATATTATATGTGTATGGTGTAGTAGTATATTGGTATTATATGTGTATGGTGTAGTAGTATATTGGTATTATATGTGTACGGTGTAGTAGTATATTGGTATTATATGTGTACGGTGTAGTAGTATATTGGTATTATATGTGTACGGTGTAGTGGTATATTGGTATTATATGTGTATGGTGTAGTAGTATATTGGTATTATATGTGTACGGTGTAGTAGTATATTGGTATTATATGTGTACGGTGTAGTAGTATATTGGTATTATATGTGTACGGTGTAGTAGTATATTGGTATTATATGTGTACGGTGTAGTGGTATATTGGTATTATATGTGTATGGTGTAGTAGTATATTGGTATTATATGTGTATGGTGTAGTAGTATATTGGTATTATATGTGTATGGTGTAGTAGTATATTGGTATTATATGTGTACGGTGTAGTGGTATATTGGTATTATATGTGTACGGTGTAGTGGTATGTTGGTATTATATGTGTACGGTGTAGTGGTATATTGGTATTATATGTGTACGGTGTAGTGGTATATTGGTATTATATGTGTACGGTGTAGTGGTATATTGGTATTATATGTGTACGGTGTAGTAGTATATTGGTATTATATGTGTACGGTGTAGTAGTATATTGGTATTATATGTGTACGGTGTAGTGGTATATTGGTATTATATGTGTACGGTGTAGTAGTATATTGGTATTATATGTGTACGGTGTAGTAGTATATTGGTATTATATGTGTACGGTGTAGTAGTATATTGGTATTATATGTGTATGGTGTAGTAGTATATTGGTATTATATGTGTATGGTGTAGTAGTATATTGGTATTATATGTGTACGGTGTAGTAGTATATTGGTATTATATGTGTACGGTGTAGTAGTATATTGGTATTATATGTGTACGGTGTAGTGGTATATTGGTATTATATGTGTACGGTGTAGTAGTATATTGGTATTATATGTGTACGGTGTAGTAGTATATTGGTATTATATGTGTACGGTGTAGTGGTATATTGGTATTATATGTGTACGGTGTAGTGGTATATTGGTATTATATGTGTACGGTGTAGTGGTATATTGGTATTATATGTGTACGGTGTAGTAGTATATTGGTATTATATGTGTACGGTGTAGTAGTATATTGGTATTATATGTGTACGGTGTAGTAGTATATTGGTATTATATGTGTACGGTGTAGTAGTATATTGGTATTATATGTGTACGGTGTAGTAGTATATTGGTATTATATGTGTACGGTGTAGTAGTATATTGGTATTATATGTGTATGGTGTAGTAGTATATTGGTATTATATGTGTATGGTGTAGTAGTATATTGGTATTATATGTGTATGGTGTAGTAGTATATTGGTATTATATGTGTACGATTTAGTACTTTGCTCCATCTCACACACATTATACAGTAGTCAGTGACCGCCGCCCACACGGTCCCGCCCATAGACCGTATTTTCCGCCGCCTTTATGAACACACGTTCCGGGCGCCCGCTCATGCGCAGTAGCGAACATCCAGCCCTTCCTCCTCCAGTGCGCACGCGCCTTACGTCATTTCCGTCGCTCGGCCTTTCCCGGGCATGCGCACACGGCCTCCCCTCCACAGCGCACGCGTCGTTTCCCCGCGGCGCCGCTCTTGTTGGATTTTTTCCGTTGTAGGCGCGGGAAGCAGCTTTATATACATCATCATATACCACACCGGAGTGACGTCACCGTGATGAGCAGCTGATGGTCATGACGTCAGAGAAGAAGAAGAAGACGATGGCTGCGGGCAGCGGGGGCCCCTCGGACAATAAGAACACCCTGAAGAAGACCAAGTTCGACCTGCGGATCGTGCAGTCCTACCTGTTCCGTGCCCGTGAGGAGCGCCCCCTGCTGAGCATCCCTGTGGGGGAGCTGGATGAGCACCTGTCCACCTTCATCCGCACCCACCGCAAACCGGATGGCACGGAGTACGAGGCGGGCACGCTGCGCGGCATCCTGGGTAGCCTGGACCGCCACTTCGAGAAGAGCGGCTACCCACACGCCATCTACCGCTCCAAGGAGACCAAGTTCAAGAAGACGGTGAGCGCCATGAGGGAGCGCCAATCCTACCTGAGGAGCCAGGGCCGCGGGGCCAACACCACCCCCGGCCACCAGGCGGAGCCCCTGAGCGAGCGCGACATCGAGCGCCTCTACGCCACCGGCGCCATCGGCCTCCACAGCCCCACCGCCCTCCTGCACATGCTCTTCTTCAACATGGGCCTCCACTTCAGCCTCCGCACCCTGGAGCAGCACGCCCTCCGCTGGGGCGACATCGCCCTCAAGTCCGACCCCCAGGGGCGCAAGTACCTGGAGCACACCAAGAAGCTGGGGGCCGGCGGCCGAGGAGGGGGTGCACAGCGCCTGCACCCAGGACACACCATGAGGATGCAGATCTACGAGAGCCCTGAGCAGCCCGACCGCGACGTGGTCAAGGCCTACGAGAAGTACGCCGGCGAGCGGCCCGACAAGATGAAGGCCAAGGACGCCCCCTTCTACCTCACCCCGCAGCCCGATCACCGACCGGGGTACGCCCGATGGTTCAAGAACATGCCGGTGGGCGAGGCCAGGATCAGGGGCATCATGAAGCACCTCAAGATGGCCGCCGCCGGGCTGACAACGCAGCAGCGGGGGACGGAGGAGGAGGAGGAGGGGGGCGAGCCAGTGAATGGCGCCAGGAGCAACGGGCACGCCATGAAGAAAGAGGGTGCGTGGCTGATAACCGAGAATGGCAGCCCTCCAGCTGTTGCAAAACCAAAACTCAGCTGTCCGGGCATGCTGGGAGTTGTAGTTTTGCAACAGCTGGGGAGAAGCAGGCTGGACACCTATGTGGTTGACCAGGGTTTCTCACCCAGGGCACCTCCAGCTGTTGCAAAACTACAACTCCCAGCAGGCCTGGACAGCCTTTGGCTGAGTCGTATTTGGGAGCATGCTGGAAGTTGTAACTTTTCAACAGCTGGAGGCCCCCTGTTTGGAGATAACACTGCCGTAGACAATTGCTTCCCAACCAGTGGGCCTCTTGCTGTTGCTAAACTACAACGCCCAGCATGGCTTTGGCTGCCCGGGCATGCTGGGTGTTGTAGTTTTGCAACATTTAAAGCAGTGGTCTCCAAATTGCGGACCTCCAGATGTTGCAAAACTAAAACTCCCAGCATGCCCAGACAGGCGTTGGCTGTCCGGGCATGCTGGAAGTTGTAGTTTTGCAACATCTAGTGGGCTGCAGTTTGGAGACCAGTGATCTAAAGGGTCGTAGGTTTTACACCTATGCCGTAGACCAGTGTTTCCCACCCAGGGCGCCTCCAGCTGTTGCAAAACTACAGCTCCCAGCATGCCCGGAGTTGTAGTTGGGAGCATGCTGGAAGTTGTAACTTTTCAACAGCTGGAGGCCCCATGGTTGGGAAACACTGCCGTAGACCAATGTTTCCCAACCAGTGTCCTTTCTGATGTTGCTATACTACAACTCCTAGCATGGCTTTGGCTGCCCGGTCATGCTTGGAGTTGTAGTTTTGCAACATCTGGAGGGTCGCAGGTTTTGACACCTATGCCGTAGACTAGTGTTTATGCACCAGTTTGCCTCCCGCTGTTGCAAAACTACAATTCCCAACACGCTGTCTGGGCATGCTGGGAGTTGTAGTTTTGTAGCTGGAAGTCCGCAGGTTTAACACCTTTGTTGTAGTCACTGGGAGCCGCTCGCATGCTGATAAAAGAGAACAGCAGCTCTGGGGTGTCCGCAGAACATAGGTGTCAGGCCTGCGTCCCTCCAGCTGTTGCAGGACTACAACTCCCAGAATCCCCGAAATTGTAGTTTTGCAACAGCTGGAGGAGCGCAGGTGTGACACCTATACTGTAGACACTGCGAGCCGCTCGTGAGCTAATAACTCTGGGCAGAGAACAACAACTCACGTGACCCCCCCCCAGTGTCTACAGCAAATGGGTCAAAGCTGCGACCTTCCACATGCTGTGCAGGCATGCTGGGAGTTGTAGTCTTGCAACAGCTGGAGGGACGCAGGTGTGACACCTATACTGTAGTCACTGCGAGCTGCTCGTGAGCTGATAGGAGAGAAAAACAACTCGCAAGTGTCTAAAGCTGTGCTTGCAACAGCTGGAGGCACCTTGGTTTAGAAGCACTGGTCTACAGCATAGGGGTCAAACTTGCTACCCTCCAGCTGTTGCAAAACTACAACTCCCAGCCCGGACAGCCAACAGCATGCAGGAAGTTGTAGTTTTGCAACAGCTGGAGGGTTGCAGGTTTGACACCTATACTGTAGACCAGTGTTTGCCTCCCACTGTTGCAAAACCAAAAGTCCTAACATGTGGCCTGGGCATGATCGGAGTTGTAGTTTTGCAACAGCTGGAGGGACGCAGGTGTGACACCTTTACTGTAGACACTGCGAGCCGCTCGTGAGCTGATAACTCTGGGAAGAGAAGAACAACTCGTGTGCCCCCCCCAGTGTCTACAGTATAAGGGTCGAAGCTGCAACTTTCCAGCTGTTGCAAAACTACAAGTCCCAACATGCTGTGCAGGCACAGGCATGCTGGGAGTTGTAGTTTTGCAACAGCTGGAGGGACGCAGGTTTGACACCTATACTGTAGACACTGGGGGGGGGGGGGTCACGTGAGTTGTTCCCCGTTATCAGCTCACGAGCGGCTCGCAGTGTCTACATTATAGGTGTCACACCTGCGTCCCTCCAGCTGTTGCAAAACTATAACTCTCAGCATGCCCGGACAGTCAACAGCATGCTGGAAGTTGTAGTTTTGCAACAGCTGGAGGATCGCAGGTTTGACACCTATACTGTCGACCAGTGTTTCCCCACCAAACGGACACAAAACTACAAGTCCCAGCATGCCATTGGCTGTCCAGGCATGCTGGGAGTTGTAGTTTTGCAACAGTTTGAGGGACGCAGGTTTGACCCCCTATGCTGTAGACACTGCGAGCCGCTCGTGAGCTGATAACAGAGAACAACTCACGCAATCCCCTCCCCCAGTGTCTACAGTATAGGTGTCAAACATATGACCCTCCAGCTGTTGCAAAACTACAAGTCTGTGCAGGCATGCTGGGAGTTGTAGTTTTGCAACAGCAGCCGGAGGTCCGCAGGTTTAACAGCTGTGTCGTAGTCACTGGGAGCCGCTCACGTGCTGATAACAAAGAACAGCAGCTCCGGGGTGTCCGCAGACCATAGGTCCCAAATCTAAGGCCCACAAAACTACAACTCCCAGCATGCCTGGACAGTCAATGGCGGCAACTGGAGGGCCAACCAAAGGGCCTCCAGCTGATACAAAACTACAAGTCCCAGCATGCCGTTGGAGTTGTTTTGCAAGGTT
Source organism: Hyla sarda (assembly GCF_029499605.1). NCBI lineage: Eukaryota > Metazoa > Chordata > Amphibia > Anura > Hylidae > Hyla > Hyla sarda. Next base: position 4,087,295 of record NC_079191.1, read on the forward strand.
TCCCATCTATACTGTAGTTACTGGGAGCCGTTCATGTGCTGATAACAGAGAACAGCAGCTCACGGGGGGGCCCAGGTTTTTTTCCCCTTACTGGTGGTGATGTGGTGTTCAGGAGTCTGGGCGAGCTGGGTCCTGTAGGCCAGAGGTGTCAAACCTGCAAAGCTACAACCCCCAGCATGCTGTATCCATCGGGAGGCGCTCTCACGTGATGATAACCGCTCGTCTTCTCTCTGTTACAGAAGAGGAGGCGCCGTGTATGGAGCCCGACCCCTGCGGAGCCGTCATCAAGGAGGAATGGGAGGAGCCTGTGGAGCTGGGGCCCGAGGAGAAGAACCTGATCCCCGGCCGGGTAAGTGACTGCGGCCACCACTAAAGATGGCCGCGCTGCGCTTGTTGCGGTGCAGTGATATTGCTGTGTTGTGCCTCAGGACAGTGAATGGGGCGCTGTGACCCACAAGTGACCCCAATTCTTCAAACTGTGGACCTCCAGATTTTGCAAAGCTACAACTCCCATCATGACTGGACAGCAGTTGGCTGTCCCGGGATGCTGGGAGTTGTAGTTTTGCAACACCAGGAGGTCCGCAGTTCGCAGACCACTTCCATATACAGCGCGGCAAAAAAGTATTTAGTCAGCTCTCCCCCTTATAAAGATGAGGCTGTAATTATCATTATAGGTTATAACCTCAACTATGAGAGACAGAATGAGAAAAATCCATAAATCACATTGTCTGATTATTAATGAATTTATCTGCAAATTATGGTGGGAAATAAGTATTTGGTCACCTACAGACAAGTAAGATTTCTGCCTCTCACAGACCTGTAACTTCTTCTATAAGTGTCTCCTCTGTCCTCCACTCGTTACCTGTATTAATGGCTCCTGTGTGAACTTGTTATCAGTATAAAAGACACCTGTCCACAACCTCAGTCACACTCCAAACTCCACTATGGCCAAGACCAAAGAGCTGGCGAAGGACACCAGAAACAACATTGTAGACCTGCACCAGGCTGGGAAGACTGAATCTGCAATAGGCAAGCAGCTTGGTGTGAAGAAATCAACTGAGGGAGCAATTATTAGAAAATGGAAGATATACAAGACCACTGATCATCTCCCTCCATCTGGGGCTCCACACAAGATCTCACCCCGTGGTGTCACAATGATCACAAGAACGGTGAGAAAAAATCCCAGAACCACAAGGGGACCTAGTGAATGATCTGCAGAGAGCTGGGACCAAAGTAACAAAGGCTACCATCAGTAACACACTACACCACCAGGGACTCAAATCCTACAGTGCCAGATGTGTTCCCCTGCTTAAGCCAGTACATGTCCGGGCCCGTCTGAAGTTTACTAGAGAGCATTTGGATGATCCAGAAGAGGATTGGGAGAATGTCATATGGTCAGATGAAACCAAAGTAGAACTTTTTGGTAAAAACTCGTTGTGTTTGGAGGAGAAAGAAGCTGAGTTGTATCCAAAGAACACCATACCTACTGTGAAGCATGGGGGTGGAGACATCACGCTTTGGGGCTGTTTTTCAGCAAAGGGACCAGGACGACTGATCCGTGTAAAGGAAAGAATGAATGGGGCCATGTATCGTGAGATTTTGGGTGAAAACCTCCTTCCATCAGCAAGGGCATTGAAGATGAAACGTGGCTGGGTCTTTCAGCATGACAATGATCTCAAACACATCGCCTGGGCAATGAAGGAGTGGCTTCATAAGAAGCATTTCAAGGTCCTGGAGTGGCCTAGCCAGTCTCCATAGAAAACCTTTGGAGGGAGTTGAAAGTCAGTGTTGCCCAACGACAGCCCCAAAACATCACTGCTCTAGAGGAGATCTGCATGGAGGAATGGGCCAAAATACCAGCAACAGTGTGTGAGAACCTTGTGAAGACAGAAAACATGTGACCTCTGTCATTACCAACAGTGTGTGAGAACCTTGTGAAGACAGAAAACATGTGACCTCTGTCATTACCAACAGTGTGTGAGAACCTTGTGAAGACAGAAAACATGTGACCTCTGTCATTACCAACAGTGTGTGAGAACCTTGTGAAGACAGAAAACATGTGACCTCTGTCATTACCAACAGTGTGTGAGAACCTTGTGAAGACAGAAAACATGTGACCTCTGTCATTACCAACAATGTGTGAGAACCTTGTGAAGACAAATCATGTGACCTCTGTCATTACCAACAGTGTGTGAGAACCTTGTGAAGACAGAAAACATGTGACCTCTGTCATTACCAACAGTGTGTGAGAACCTTGTGAAGACAGAAATCATGTGACCTCTGTCATTACCAACAGTGTGTGAGAACCTTGTGAAGACAGAAATCATGTGACCTCTGTCATTACCAACAGTGTGTGAGAACCTTGTGAAGACAGAAATCATGTGACCTCTGTCATTACCAACAGTGTGTGAGAACCTTGTGAAGACAGAAATCATGTGACCTCTGTCATTACCAACAAAGGGATATAACAAAGTATTGAGAGGAACTTTTCTTATTCACCAAATACTTATTTCTCCCCATAATTTGCAGATAAATTCATTAATAATCAGACAATGTGATTTATGGATTTTTCTCATTCTGTCTCATAGTTGAGGTTATAACCTATAATGATAATTACAGCCTCATCTTTATAAGGGGGAGAACGAGTACAATTGGGGGCTGAATAAATACAGTGCTCCCTCAACATATGATGGTAATCCGTTCCAAATGGACCATCGTTAGTTGAAACCATCGTATGTTGAGGGATCCGTGCAATGTAAAGTATAGGACAGTGGTCTACAACCTGCGGACCTCCAGATGTTGCAAAACTACAACACCCAGCATGCCCGGACAGCCGTTTGCTGTCCGGGCATGCTGGGCGTTGTAGTTTTGCAACATCTGGAGGTCCGCAGGTTGTAGACCACTGGTAGAGGAAGTTATACTCGCCTGTCCCCGCCGCTCCGGACGTCACCGCTGCCTGGGATGTTGCCGTCCATCATTGTCGCCGCGTCCCCGAGGTGTCCCCGACGCTCCAGCAAGGCCTCTGCCTCCCCGGGATCTTCGCTCTCGATCACCGCCATCACGTCGTTACACACGCTGCTCCTATTGGATGATGGGACAGCGTGCGCAGCGACGTGATGACGACGATGGAGAGCGCCGACGATGCAGAGGATCCCGAAGAGGACGCTCCGGAGCCACGAGGACAGGTAAGTGATCGTCAGTGGACCACACGGGGCACCGTAACCGGCTATCCGGGGGCAGGTGAAGGAGTCTGTGCTGTAGGATAGCCGTGTATGTGATGGCCCCGACATACAAAAGCATCGGATGTTGTAATGATCGTAGGTCGGGGGGGTCACTGTATATATATATATATATGGTATGTCGGGGCCATCGTAGGTCGGGGGGTCACTGTATATATATATGGTATGTCGGGGCCATCGTAGGTCGGGGGGTCCCTGTATATATATGATATGTCGGGACCATCGTAGGTCGGGGGGGGTCACTGTATATATATATGGTATGTCGGGGCCATCGTAGGTCGGGGGGGGGGTCACTGTATATATATATATGGTATGTCGGGGCCATCGTAGGTCGGGGAGGTCCCTGTATATATATGATATGTCGGGACCATCGTAGGTCGGGGGGGGTCACTGTATATATATGGTATGTCGGGGCCATCGTAGGTCGGGGGGGGGGGGCACTGTATATATATGGTATGTCGGGGCCATCGTAGGTCGGGGGGGGTCACTGTATATATATGGTATGTCGGGACCATCGTAGGTCGGGGGGTCACTGTATATATATGGTATGTCGGGGCCATCGTAGGTCGGGGGGGTCACTGTATATATATATATATATATATATGGTATGTCGGGGTCATTGTAGGTCGGGGGGGTCACTGTATATATATATATATATATATATGGTATGTCGGGCCATCGTAGGTCGGGGGGGGTCACTGTATATATATGGTATGTCGGGGCCATCGTAGGTCGGGGGGGGTCACTGTATATATATGGTATGTCGGGACCATCGTAGGTCGGGGGGTCACTGTATATATATGGTATGTCGGGGCCATCGTAGGTCGGGGGGGGTCACTGTATATATATATATATGGTATGTCGGGGTCATTGTAGGTCGGGGGGTCACTGTATATATATGGTATGTCGGGGCCATTGTAGGTCGGGGGGTCACTGTATATATATATGGTATGTCGGGGCCATCGTAGATCGGGGGGGTCACTGTATATATATATGGTATGTCGGGGCCATCGTAGATCGGGGGGGGTCACTGTATATATATGGTATGTCGGGGTCATTGTAGGTCGGGGGGTCACTGTATATATATATGGTATGTCGGGACCATCGTAGGTCGGGGGGTCACTGTATATATATATATATATATATATATATATATATATATATATATATATGGTATGTCGGGGTCATTGTAGGTCGGGGGGTCACTGTATATATATATATGGTATGTCGGGGCCATTGTAGGTCGGGGGGTCACTGTATATATATATATGGTATGTCGGGACCATCGTAGGTCGGGGGGTCACTGTGTATATATGGTATGTCGGGGCCATCGTAGGTCGGGGGGTCCCTGTATATATATGGTATGTCGGGGCCATCGTAGGTCGGGGGGTCCCTGTATATATATGGTATGTCGGGGCCATTGTAGGTCGGGGGGTCACTGTATATATATATGGTATGTCGGGGCCATCGTAGGTCGGGGGGTCACTGTATATATATGGTATGTCGGGGCCATCGTAGGTCGGGGGGTCACTGTATATATATGGTATGTCGGGGCCATCGTAGGTCGGGGGGTCACTGTATATATATGGTATGTCGGGGCCATCGTAGGTCGGGGGGTCACTGTATATATATGGTATGTCGGGGCCATCGTAGGTCGGGGGGTCACTGTATATATATGGTATGTCGGGGCCATCGTAGGTCGGGGGGTCACTGTATATATATGGTATGTCGGGGCCATCGTAGGTCGGGGGGTCACTGTATATATATGGTATGTCGGGGCCATCATAGGTCGGGGGTCACTGTATATATATATGGTATGTCGGGGCCATCATAGGTCGGGGGTCACTGTATATATATATATATGGTATGTCGGGGCCATCGTAGGTCGGGGGGGTCACTGTATATATATATATATGGTATGTCGGGGCCATCGTAGGTCGGGGGGTCATTGTGTATATATATATGGTATGTCGGGGCCATCGTAGGTCGGGGGGTCATTGTATATATATATATATATGGTATGTCGGGGCCATCGTAGGTCGGGGGGGTCACTGTATATATATATATATATGGTAGGTCGGGGGGTCACTGTATATATATGGTATGTCGGGGTCATCGTAGGTCGGAGGGTCATTGTATATATATATGGTATGTCGGGGCCATCGTAGGTCGGGGGGTCACTGTATATATATGGTATGTCGGGGCCATGGTAGGTCGGGGGGTCACTGTATATATATGGTATGTCGGGGCCATCGTAGGTCGGGGGTCACTGTATATATATATATGGTATGTCGGGGCCATCGTAGGTCGGGGGTCACTGTATATATATGGTATGTCGGGACCATCTTAGGTCGGGGGGTCACTGTATATATATGGTGTGTCGGGGCCATCGTAGGTCGGGGGTCACTGTATATATATATGGTGTGTCGGGGCGATCGTAGGTCGGGGGGTCACTGTATATATATGGTATGTCGGGGCCATCGTAGGTCGGGGGTCACTGTATATATATATATATATGGTATGTCGGGACCATCGTAGGTCGGGGGGTCACTGTATATATATGGTGTGTCGGGGCCATCGTAGGTCGGGGGTCACTGTATATATATATGGTATGTCGGGGCGATCGTAGGTCGGGGGGTCACTGTATATATATGGTATGTCGGGGCCATCGTAGGTCGGGGGGTCACTGTATATATATGGTATGTCAGGGCCATGGTAGGTCGGGGGGGTCACTGTATATATATGGTATGTCGGGGCCATGGTAGGTCGGGGGGGTCACTGTATATATATGGTATGTCAGGGCCATGGTAGGTCGGGGGGTCACTGTATATATATGGTATGTCGGGGCGATCGTAGGTCGGGGGGTCACTGTATATATATATGGTATGTCGGGGCCATCGTAGGTCGGGGGGTCACTGTATATATATGGTATGTCAGGGCCATGGTAGGTCGGGGGGGTCACTGTATATATATATATGGTATGTCGGGGCCATCGTAGGTCGGGGGTCACTGTATATATATATATGGTATGTCGGGACCATCGTAGGTCGGGGGTCACTGTATATATATGGTGTGTCGGGGCCATCGTAGGTCGGGGGTCACTGTATATATATATGGTGTGTCGGGGCGATCGTAGGTCGGGGGGTCACTGTATATATATGGTATGTCGGGGCCATCGTAGGTCGGGGGTCACTGTATATATATATATGGTATGTCGGGACCATCGTAGGTCGGGGGGTCACTGTATATATATGGTGTGTCGGGGCCATCGTAGGTCGGGGGTCACTGTATATATATATGGTATGTCGGGGCGATCGTAGGTCGGGGGGTCACTGTATATATATGGTATGTCGGGGCCATCGTAGGTCGGGGGGTCACTGTATATATATGGTATGTCAGGGCCATGGTAGGTCGGGGGGGTCACTGTATATATATATGGTATGTCGGGGCCATGGTAGGTCGGGGGGGTCACTGTATATATATGGTATGTCAGGGCCATGGTAGGTCGGGGGGTCACTGTATATATATGGTATGTCGGGGCGATCGTAGGTCGGGGGGTCACTGTATATATATATGGTATGTCGGGGCCATCGTAGGTCGGGGGGTCACTGTATATATATGGTATGTCAGGGCCATGGTAGGTCGGGGGGGGTCACTGTATATATATGGTATGTCGGGGCCATGGTAGGTCGGGGGGGTCACTGTATATATATGGTATGTCAGGGCCATGGTAGGTCGGGGGGTCACTGTATATATATGGTATGTCGGGGGGGGGGGGGTGTCACTGTACTTTTTTGCCCCACTGTATGTTTAGCGCCCCCCCCTGATCAGAGCCGGTGACTAATGGTCGCTCTTGTTCCCGCAGGGGCTGGTGACCTTCCATGACGTGGCGGCTTACTTCTCGGCCAATGAGTGGAGGCGGCTGGAGGACTGGCAGAAGGAGCTGTACCGGAACGTGATGAGGGAGATACACGCCGCCCTAGAGGGCATGGGTAAGAAGTGTCCTGTCACACCCCGGGGGGGGGGGGGGGGGACACAATCTCTTCGGTTTCCTTTTTCCTTAGAATGTGACCTGATGGTTTATTCTTCTCCCCTCAGGATATAAGATCATGAATGGAGACGTCCTCCTGAAGATCAGAGACGAGCAGGAGAGGGGCCCTGACCCCGGGCAAGGTACGTGAGGGTCATGTGGCTCCTGACGGGGGGCCGAATTGTACGGGGGTCTGGGACACAACATGGCGGCGGCTGCTCACTCACCCCTCCTACTTATCTGACAGCACCAGGGGGCAGCATCACCCCGGACATCCTGCTGAGGATCAGACATGACAGCGAAGGAGACGCCGAGGAGCCCGAGGAGGAGCAAGACGCATCCAGCCCCAGTGAGTCACACCATGCGCCAATCCTACAGAGCTGCACTCACTATTCTGCTGTTACAGCAGGTCTTATCCTCCAGAGCTGCACTCACTATTCTGCTGTTACATCGTGTAATCCTACAGAGCTGCACTCACTATTCTGCTGTTACATCATGTGTAATCCTACAGAGCTGCACTCACTATTCTGCTGTTACATCATGTCTTATCCTCCAGAGCTGCACTCACTATTCTGCTGTTATATCATGTCTTATCATCCAGACCTGCACTCACTATTCTGCTGTTACATCATGTCTTATCCTCCAGAGCTGCACTCACTATTCTGCTGTTCCATCCGGTGTTATCCTCCAGAGCTGCACTCACTATTCTGCTGTTACATCATGTCTTATCCTCCGGAGTTGCACTCACTATTCTGCTGTTACATCATGTGTAATCCTACAGAGCTGCACTCACTATTCTGCTGTTATATCATGTCTTATCCTACAGACCTGCACTCACTATTCTGCTGTTACATCATGTGTAATCCTACAGAGCTGCACTCACTATTCTGCTGTTACATCAGGTCTTATCCCCCAGAGCTGCACTCACTATTCTGCTGTTACATCATGTCTTCTCCTTCAGAGCTGCACTCACTATTCTGCTGTTACATCATATCTTATCCTCCAGAGCTGCACTCACTATTCTGCTGTTCCATCCTTTCTTATCCTCCAGAGCTGCACTCACTCTTCTGCTGTTCCATTCTGTCTTATCCTCCAGAGCTGCACTCACTCTTCTGCTGTTCCATCCTGTCTTATCCTCCAGAGCTGCACTCACTCTTCTGCTGTTCCATCCTGTCTTATCCTCCAGAGCTGCACTCACTCTTCTGCTGTTCCATCCTGTCTTATCCTCCAGAGCTGCACTCACTCTTCTGCTGTTCTATCCTGTCTTACCCTCCAGAGCTGCACTCACTCTTCTGCTGTTCTATCCTGTCTTATCCTCCAGAGCTGCACTCACTGTTCTGCTGTTCCATCCTGTCTTTTCCTCCAGAGCTGCACTCACTCTTCTGCTGTTCCATCCTGTCCTCTCTGTAGTGTGCGGTATTATTGTTATTAATAACACACAATGGCGGATCATCACTGACGGCCTCTGTTTCCAGGTCTCCCGGGGTTTGATCCGGACCTTTCCGTCTGGTCTCCAAAAGAGACGAATCCTCCGGAGGACGGCAAAGAGCAGACTCCGCCCTCTGACCCAGGTATGTCATGTGATGTCGGGGGCAGTCACTTATATACTAAGTAAAATGTCGGCTTTAGGGGACGTCACATAACAGGGTCCTAACAAGGAGGCCGCTCCAACCAGCGCTGACCCAACCCCGGGCGCCATTACTCTACTCCATCCCCTGACCAGCACATTGAGGATTGCGCCCCCTAGGTCAGAGGATCTCTAAAGGGAGGGGACCTGTGACCCTCTGGGGCGGGCCTGTCAGTAGGTGGGTGTGTCCTGGGACCCTCTGGGGGCGGGCTTGTCAGTAGGTGGGTGTGTCATGGGACCCTCTGGGGGCAGGCTTGTCAGTAGGTGGGTGTGTCCTGGGACCCTCTGGGGGCGGGCTTGTCAGTAGGTGGGTGTGTCCTGGGACCGGGCTTGCCAGTTCATGGGCGTGTCCTGGGACCCTCTGGGGGGGCGGGCGTGTCCTGGGACCCTCTGGGGGGGGGGGGCGTGTCCTGGGACCCTCTGGGGGGGGCGGGCGTGTCCTGGGACCTTCTGGGGGGCGGGCGTGTCCTGGGACCCACTGGGGGGCGGGCGTGTCCTGGGACCCACTGGGGGGCGGGCGTGTCCTGGGACCCACTGGGGGGGGGCGGGCGTGTCCTGGGACCCACTGGGGGGGGCGGGCGTGTCCTGGGACCCACTGGGGGGGGCGGGCGTGTCCTGGGACCCACTGGGGGGGGGCGGGCGTGTCCTGGGACCCACTGGGGGGGGCGGGCGTGTCCTGGGACCCTCTGGGGGGCGGGCGTGTCCTGGGACCCTCTGGGGGGCGGGCTTGTCAGTAGGTGGGTGTGTCATGGGACCCTCTGGGGGGCGGTGTTTCTTGGGACCCTCTGGGGGGCAGACTTGTCAGTAGGTGGGTGTGTCCTGGGACCCTCGGGCGGGCTTGTCAGTAGGTGGGTGTGTCCTGGGACCCTCTGGGGGGCGGGCCTGTCAGTAGGTGGGTGTGTCATGGGACCCTCTGGGGGGCGGGTGTGTCATGGGACCCTCTGGGGGGCGGGTGTGTCATGGGACCCTCTGGCGGGCGGGCTTGTCAGTAGGTGGGTGTGTCCTGGGACCCTCTGGCGGGCAGGCTTGTCAGTAGGTGGGTGTGTCCTGGGACCCTCTGGCGGGCTTGTCAGTAGGTGGGTGTGTCCCGGGACCCTCTGGCGGGCTTGTCAGTAGGTGGGTGTGTCCTGGGACCCTCTGGGGGGGCGGGTGTGTCATGGGACCCTCTGGGGGGCAGGTGTGTCATGGGACCCTCTGGGAGGTGGGCTTGTCCTGGAACCCTCTGGGGGGGCGGGCTTGTCCTGGGACCCTCTGGGGGGTGGGTTTGTCATGGGACCCTCTGGGGGGAGGGCTTGTCAGTAGGTAGGTGTGTCCTGGGACCCTCTGGGGGGCAGATGTGTCATGGGACCCTCTGGCGGGCGGGCTTTTCAGTAGGTGGGTGTGTCCTGGGACCCTCTGGGGGGCGGGTGTGTCCTGGGACCCTCTGGGGGGCGGGTGTGTCCTGGGACCCTCTGGGGGGTGGGTTTGTCATGGGACCCTCTGGGGGGAGGGCTTGTCAGTAGATAGGTGTTTCCTGGGACCCTCTGGGGGGCGGATGTGTCATGGGACCCTCTGGGGGGTGGGTTTGTCATGGGACCCTCTGGGGGGCGGGCTTGTCAGTAGGTGGGTGTGTCCTGGGACCCTCTGGGGGGCGGGTGTGTTCTGGGACCCTCTGGGGGGGTGGGTTTGTCATGGGACCCTCTGGGGGGAGGGCTTGTCAGTAGGTGGGTGTGTCCTGGGACCCTCTGGGGGGCAGATGTGTCATGGGACCCTCTGGCGGGCGGGCTTGTCAGTAGGTGGGTGTGTCCTGGGACCCTCTGGGGGGCGGGTGTGTCCTGGGACCCTCTGGGGGGTGGGTTTGTCATGGGACCCTCTGGGGGGAGGGCTTGTCAGTAGGTAGGTGTTTCCTGGGACCCTCTGGGGGGCGGATGTGTCATGGGACCCTCTGGGGGGTGGGTTTGTCATGGGACCCTCTGGGGGGAGGGCTTGTCAGTAGGTGGGTGTGTCCCGGGACCCTCTGGGGGCGGGCGTGTCAGTTCCTTCCCTCTTGGGGTGGGCATGTCAGTATGTGGGCGTGTCCTGGGACCCTCTGGGGGCGGGCGTGTCCTGGGACCCTCTGGGGGCGGGCGTGTCCTGGGACCCTCTGGGGGCGGGCGTGTCCTGGGACCCTCTGGGGGCGTGTCAGTTCCTTCCCTCTGTCCCTCCTCACTGATCTCCTTGTTCCTCCCCAGATGCAGACATCATCTCCCTGTCTCAGCCCTCCTTCTCCTCGTACCGGGAGCCTTTACCAGGTATCTCCACGCTTTGTGTCAGTACCCGACCCCGTCCGGGGAAGAGGAAGCGGCGCCCCCCTCAGAGGCGGAGCTATGAGCAGATGCCGGACTCTGAAGATGACAATGCTGATGAAGGCGATCCCAAGCCTCGGCTACCGCGCCGAAAACTTCCCGCCGAGGGTCAAGACGACTGTATGTCCCAGGAAAAGATCTTCCAGTGCGACCTATGCGAGCGGACCTTTAGTGACCGGACCACCCCCCTCGGGACGTTACTCTCCTGCCCTCAGTGCGGGGGCACCCTGAACCAGCTGTCTGACACCTTCTCTAAGACGATCAATGTCCAGGACACCGGCCCAAATCTGGGCTTCCCCTGCCACCTGCAGGACCCGGTGGGGTGAGTGTCCTGGTGGGGGCGCCCTCTCCCCATCCACACTGGATCATAATTTATTCCTGGGTGCGGAGGGCACAGTCTACCTTCTATAGTTCTGCCCGCTCCCGCCATGTTGTATCGTCCAGCATTGACTATGACGATGGTTTATGGGGCCAGGACCATGTTGGGGCCACAGCTGTGCCTTATATAACATCCCCGTCTTCCTTCTATCACCTCATTGGTTGCACCGCTGGATTTTATTTGGGCCCCGGTTTCGGTCAGCGGACGTCCCTTGGCGCACGGAGCGGTGCTGGACACGGCTCTGATAGGGCCGGACAGGATTTACTTAGGGCATTTCTATTGGGAGACTATGTGGGGGCCCCGCGGTCATTTCTGCAGCATTGGTCAGTATTATGTGTGAGGCCGCGGGCACAGCGTTGTTTTTAACCCTTTACTGTTTTAAATTTTTTTAATGTTAAACACTGGACTCTCTTAGTGTGTGGAGATGTGATGATAAAAACCCACCCCTAGGGGGAGCGAGAGAGCCTTCTCATTGTCCTGCTCTAACACTACAGGTGGACATGATGAGGAGATCTTATCCTCCAGAGCTGCACTCACTATTCTGCTGTTACATCATGTCTTATCCTCTAGAGCTGCACTCACTATTCTGCTGTTACATCATGTCTTATCCTCCAGAGCTGCACTCACTATTTTGCTGTTACGTTGTGTCTTATCCTCCAGAGCTGCACTCACTATTCTGCTGCACTATATTATACACCTGCACTCATTATTCTCCTGTCATATCTTCTGACCCCAGAATTGTGAATGGATGAGACATGACGTGACAGCAGAATAGTGGGTGCAGCTCTGGAGGATAAGACCTGATGTAACAGAAGAATAGTGAGTGCAGCTCTGGGGATAAGACAGGATGTAACAGAAGAATAGTGAGTGCAGCTCTGGGGATAAGACAGAATGTAACAGCAGAATAGTGAGTGCAGCTCTGGAGGTGATTAGGATTATACATGTAACAGTTAAAGAGTGAGTGCAGCTCCAGAGGTGGCCGGAGTGTTAAAGGGGTTTTTGTGAGTGGGCACAAAACACATATATACTACTGGGGATGTAGTGACACTAAATAAAGCCGCTCCTACCTCCCCGCTGGTCAGAGACGAAGGCTCGGTGCAGGACCTGTCCGGTACAGCCGTGAGCCATCTCAGCCGGCAGCCCAGCCAATCACCGCACGAGATGGAGGTTGGTGAGTACAGCTTTTAGTTAAACTGCATGTACCTAAAATTATATATATATATATATATATATATATATATATATATATATATAATATAATATTCCTCACCCCTCTAATTTTAGTCATGAAAAGTAAGTGCCCCCTGCAGATCTGTTGTCATTCATCAGGGTGTCAGTAACCATGCTGCGCTCAGCACCAACAGATATAACCAATGACTACTACAGGCAAGAGATAGAAGTAAGTGCCCCCTCCCAGGATTGGTCCGCTGCCTTTGTCATGTGTCCTGGGGGTCTGGAGATGTTTTGCTCGGCTCGTGTGAGAGCGGTTTCTGCAGTCCTGAAGATGAAGACTCTGTTGCGGATTCGCAGCTACACTTGAGATTATTGTCCTGATGGGTGTCCCTGCTCGTGTCCCTGTTCAGCTGCTGGGCAGATGTTGTAGTCACCAGGGTGCGGTTGTATGAAGCGCTGTGTGGGTTTGGCAGACATGGTCATCGGACATCACTGGTTCCAGACCTGATGCAAGGCGCTCCGGGCGCCCTGCGTCGGGTCTGAAAACGGTGATGTCCGGATGAGCAGTTGAAGTGAAGTCGGCCGACTGAAGCCTAGCGGTGAGTGCGATTTAGTGACTTTGTTCTTTCTGGTTCCCTGCACCGCCGGATCGGCACACTCAGGACTTCAGTCTCCCGCTGTGGTAGAGGTACCGCAGCCGAGTGACCCTGACTACTCTATAATAACAGTGCCACTATACCTTTTGAAGTTACATCCCTCAGTGTGAGTTTGCTTGGTTTTACGCGCTGTGTATGGTGCTGCGCAGGAGCAGAAGTCGTCCCCATTGTTGTCCCCCAACATTTGGTTGTATGAAGTGTTTAGATGGACACGCTGTATACGGCACTGTTCAGGATCATAAAATGTCTCCATTGTCCTCCCCAACCTGTGGGTACAGTTGTATGAAACGTTTAAATGGGCATGCTTTAAACGGCACTGTTCAGGAGCAGGAGACGATCCCATTGTTGTCCCCCAACATTTGGTTGTATGAAGTGTTTAGATGGACACACTGTATACGGTAGGGATCGACCGATTATCTGTTTGGTCTATATTTTCGGCCAATATGAACGATTTTGGACATTATTTGGACATTAGTGCAGGTGTATGAAGTGTTTAGATAAACACGCTGCTTATGGCACTGGTCAGGAGCAGAAGACGTCCCCATTGTTGTCCCCCAACATTTGGTTGTCTGAAGTGTTTAGATGGACATGCTGTATACGGCACTGTTCAGTATCAAAAGACATCTCCATTGTTGTCTCCTAACATGCAGTTCTATGAAGCATTAAGATGGACGTGCTGTATACGGCACTGTTCAGGATCAGAAGATGTCTCCATTGTAGTCCCTCAATCTGCGGGAGCCGTCGTATGACTTTGCTCAGGATGACACGCTGTATACGGCACTGTCTCCATTGTCCTCCCCAAGCGTGTGGGTACGGTTGTATGAAACGTTTAGATCATTGTTTCCCAACCAGGGAGTCTCCAGATTTTGCAAAACTACATCTCCCAGCATGCCCGGACAGCCGTTGGCTGTCCGGGCATGCTGGGAGCTGTAGTTTTGCAGCAGTTGGAGGTTCTCTGGTTGGAAATCACTGGTTTAAATAGACACGCTGTATACGGCACTTTAGGTTCAGAAGACGTCTCCATTGTCCTCCCCTAACGTGCGGGTCCAGTTGTATGAAATGTTTAGATGGACACGCTGTATACGGCACTGTTTAGGTTCAGAAGACGTCTCCATTGTCCTCCCCAAACGTGAGGGTGCAGTTGTATGAAATGTTTAGATGGACACGCTGTATACGGCACTGTTTAGGTTCAGAAGACGTCATTGCCCTCCCCAAACGTGAGGGTGCAGTTGTATGAAATGTTTAGATGGACACGCTGTATACGGCACTGTTCAGGATCTGAGGAAGTCATTGCCCTCCCCAAACGTGAGGGTGCAGTTGTATGAAACGTTTAGATGGACACGCTGTACACGGCACTGTTCAGGATCTGAAGACGTCATTGCCCTCCCCAAACGTGAGGGTGCAGTTGTATGAAACGTTTAGATGGACACGCTGTATACGGCACTGTTCAGGATCTGAAGGCATCTCCATTGCCCTCCCCCAACGTCCAGGAGCTGTTGTATGAATGTGCTCAGATTGACACTGTATATAGCGAAGCGCAGTATATAGTTCCAGCTGTCACAGGCAGAGGGCACTACCACCGTGCAGTTTCCTAGACACACGATAGTGCGGCGTTACCAACAAGTCACACAGCCATTGGTCGCTTTGGTTTTGTTACTAACCGGACTATTTGTTACTTAGTAAAAATGGGGACTTGCAGGAGGCACTTACTTTTCCCTATAGTAAAGTAATGTTTTTAGGTTTAACCCGAAATCTGAAGTATTTCCTATTTACTCGGCCCAAAGCAGCTGCCATCTTTTATTTCTGCTGTGTCCGCCGCCCACATATTGGGAGCATTTCCGTGCGCAGTATTAGTAGTAGTTTGTTTGACAGGTGTAGAATGCCCCCCCCCCAAATTACTGACAGGGTCTCCTCTTGGGGTAAATCCTCCACTTGAGGTCACCAGCGCCCCCGTGTGTCAGTGGTGACCTCCTGCACTCCCGTATTGGTGTCGTTCGGCCCAAGAATTGGTGGAGATGATCACATGACATCTGCATTCATCCGGGGTGGAGAAATGATGGGGGTTGTATATACTACGGAGCAGGCATTGACAGTAGGGGGCGCTGTCCTACCAATGTATTATTATTGATGTTTCCTGAAGGAAGAAGCACACAGTTTTATACGACTCCCACAACACTGAAGAATAAGGGGCACTGGATGGACACGGGTGGGGGGCACCAACCACACGTCACCCGCTGCCTCTATATAAGGTGACTCTTGCTTCCTACGAGGTCATGGTCTGGACTGAGATGTCTCTGATCACAGACCCCGAGGAGGCTCCATTATAGAACAGTCCATTGTTTTCTATCTTCACCTTTTCTAACGTCCCCGACCTGTAGAGAAAACTGAGCAATAAATATGGATTTTACTAATATGTCTCATTTGTTATATAGAGAGAATGCAGACGGTATACAATGGTACCTCAACATGGTAATTCGTTCCAAATGAACCATTGTTAGTTGAATCCATCGTATGTTGAGGTATCCGTGCAATGTAAAGTATAGGAAGGGATACTCACCTGTCCCCGCCGCTCCGGACCGTCACCGCTGCCCTGGATGTCGCCTACCATCGCTGTCGCCGCGTCTCCAGGGTGTCCCCGCCGCTCCGGAACGTCTCTGCTGGCCAGGATCTTTTCATCGCCGCCATCACGTCGCTGCACACACCGCTCATATTGGATGACGGGACGGCATCTGCGGCGACGTGATGACGACGGAGAGCGATAGCGATGCAGAGGAGCCCGAAGAGGACATCGGGAACAGGTAAGAGATCATCAACGGACCGCATGGGGCACCTTAAACGGCTATCCGGTGGCAGCTGAAGCAGTCTGCGCTGAAGGATAGCCGTTTATGCGATGGCCCCGACATACAAAAGCATCGTATGTTGATGCTGCCTTCACCATGTGATCGTATGCTGAAATGATCGTAGGTCGGGGGAGACGTCATACAGGAGAAACGGTACAAAAGGGAGACTTTATACAGGGGAGACAGTATACGGTGGAAATGGTATACAGGGGAGACATTACAGGTGGAAACGGTATACAGGGGAGATGTTTTACAGGGGAGACACTACAGGGGGAAACGGTATACAGGGGACACACTATACAGGGGGAGATGTTTTACAGGGGAAACGGAATACAGGGCAGACGGTGTACAGGGGGAGACAGTATACGGTGGAAACGGTATACAGGGGAGACACTACAGGGGAAACGGTATACGGGGGAGATGGTAAACGGGGGAGGCAGTAAACAGGGGAGACATTCTAGTGAGTTTCCGCTGCTAGACTTCATATCCTCTATCCAAAGGATGGGGGATAACATGTCTGATGGTGGGGGTCCCACTGCTTCTAAACAAACCCTGCGATCTTGCGGCAGTGGTCGTGACATCGTGACCACGTCCCTTGTGATGCCACGCCCCCCTCCATCCATGTCTATGGGACATGACATGAATGGAGAAGGCGTGACGTGACCTTACGAGGGGCGTGGCCATGATGTCACGAACACAGCTTCCAACTCCGAGCGTTATGAACAAAATGTTCAGAACACTGGAGCACCGGAGTACCCCTTTTAAATCTTTCTGGTTAGCAGCGCCCCCTAGTGTCAAGTATGGGATGCCTGTATATGGGGTCAGAGATTGTATTGTTAATCTGCGGGGAGTCTGAATATGTTATTTCTCATCATCCTCGAGGGTTGTCCTCTCTATTACTGGGTATAGAGACTCCCCCCAAACACATTGCATGGAGAATGTGGAGGTGACCGGCCCCGTATTACACTACAATTCGCTGCCTTTTAACGTACAATGGAGCCTCCTGAAAAGACATTTGGGAAACAAAATCAGAGACTGGACTGAATCCTCTGGATAACGATCTGTACAGCGCTGCATCACCATGTAGTGTCATTATATAGAGGGGGGGGCTGTCAGAAAAAGTGAGAGGACCGGGAAAGAGATAGGTAACCGTGATGGGGACCGGGAATAAGACGGAGAACCATGATGGGGACCGGGAATGAGATGAGTCATGCATGTGACCAGGAATATGAAATGACGCCGTTGACTCGGAATAAGATGAGAGTCATGCTGGGGACCAGGAATAAGCTGGGGAGACATAATGGGGACCAGAAATGAGACGGGGAGCCATATAGGGGTGAATAATGAGATGAGAAAAATGCATGTGACCAGGAATGTGAAGTGAAGCCGCTCACGTGTGATTGGGAATGAGACGGAGAGCCATGATGGGGACCAGGAATGAGATGGAGAGCCCTGATGGGGACCAGGAATGAGACGGAGAGCCATGATGGGGACCAGGAATGAGACGGAGAGCCATGATGGGGACCAGGAATGAGATGGAGAGCCATGATGGGGACCAGGAATGAGACGGAGAGCCCTGATGGGGACCAGGAATGAGATGGAGAGCCATGATGGGGACCAGGAATGAGACGGAGAGCCCTGATGGGGACCAGGAATGAGATGGAGAGCCATGATGGGGACCAGGAATGTGATGGAGAGCCATGATGGGGATATAGAATGAGATGGAGAGCCATGATGGGGACCAGGAATGAGATGGAGAGCCATGATGGGGACCAGGAATGAGATGGAGAGCCATAATGGGGACCAGAAATGAGACGGGGAGCCATATAGGGGTGAATAATGAGATGAGAAAAATGCATGTGACCAGGAATGTGAAGTGAAGCCGCTCACGTGTGATTGGGAATGAGACGGAGAGCCATGATGGGGACCAGGAATGAGATGGAGAGCCCTGATGGGGACCAGGAATGAGACGGAGAGCCATGATGGGGACCAGGAATGAGATGGAGAGCCATGATGGGGACCAGGAATGTGATGGAGAGCCATGATGGGGATATAGAATGAGATGGAGAGCCATGATGGGGACCAGGAATGAGATGGAGAGCCATGATGGGGACCAGGAATGAGACTGAGAGCCCTGATGGGGACCAGGAATGAGATGGAGAGCCATGATGGGGACCAGGAATGAGACGGAGAGCCCTGATGAGGACCAGGAATGTGATGGAGAGCCATGATGGGGACCAGGAATGAGATGGAGAGCCATGATGGGGACCAGGAATGAGATGGAGAGCCATGATGGGGACCAGGAATGAGATGGAGAGCCATGATGGGGACCAGGAATGAGATGGAGAGCCATGATGGGGACCAGGAATGAGATGGAGAGCCATGATGGGGACCAGGAATGAGATGGAGAGCCATGATGGGGACCAGGAATGAGATGGAGAGCCATGATGGGGACCAGGAATGTGATGGAGAGCCATGATGGGGATATAGAATGAGATGGAGAGCCATGATGGGGACCAGGAATGTGACGGAGAGCCATGATGGGGATCAGGAATGTGATGGAGAGCCATGATGGGGACCAGGAATGTGATGGAGAGCCATGATGGGGACCAGGAATGAGATGGAGAGCCATGATGGGGACCAGGAATGTGATGGAGAGCCATGATGGGGACCAGGAATGTGATGGAGGGCCATGATGGGGACCAGGAATGTGATGGAGGGCCATGATGGGGACCAGGAATGTGATGGAGAGCCATGATGGGGACCAGGAATGTGATGGAGGGCCATGATGGGGACCAGGAATGTGATGGAGAGCCATGATGGGGACCAGGAATGTGATGGAGGGCCATGATGGGGACCAGGAATGTGATGCAGAGCCATGATGGGGACCAGGAATGTGATGGAGGGCCATGATGGGGACCAGGAATGTGATGGAGAGCCATGATGGGGACCAGGAATGTGACGGAGAGCCATGATGGGGACCAGGAATGTGACGGAGAGCCATGATGGGGACCAGGAATGTGATGGAGGGCCATGATGGGGACCACAAGTGATCACTATTAATACTCAGTATTGATTATGGCATCTGAAGGGTTAATACATCAGCATGATCCGCGGCTGCCATGACGATAGCATGAAGAGAGCGCTGCTACTATGGACGCTTCATGTACATGACACAAATGTCCGTACATTGGCCTTAATTGGTTAAAATATAATATTGATGATCCTGTACAGTATACAGCATTAAGGTAAAAAAAAAGTGTGTGTGGGCATGCTGGGAGTTGTAGTTTTGGAGAGCTCTGCTTGTATCAGGTTAGGATGCAGTTCCCTATACCAGACCTGACCACTAGGGGGAGGTGAAGGGCTCCTACAGGGTAATTACCATCTCCAGGCGCCATCTACTGGCCAAGAACTAGGTCCAACCTTTCTCTGAGGAGTTGCGCACAATAAGGTTCAACACCGGGGATGTAAAGTTTCTATGATCTGTAGAAAACTAAGCGCATGCGCAGCACTCTGCTGGCAGCCTAGGGTTAACGTAGACAGTGTTAGGAGCGTAGTGCTAGCGTAGCAAGCAGAAGTCCGTAGATAACTGCGCATGCGTACGTAGTTAGAGTAGGTTACGTAGTGTAGCAGGAGAGAGGGAGACCAGCGCAGGGTTAGCGTAGTATAATATCAGTGTAGAGTAGATTGTAACGTAGTTAGCGTAGCTTAGGTTTTATAGTGTAAGGAGGTCAGTTATAGGCTATAAAGTAAGGAAACTACAACTCCCAGCATGTCCAGAGAGCCTAAGGATGTCCAGATAGGATGGGAGTTGTAATTTTATACATGTATAGAGTAGTTAGCATAGCGTAATGTTAGCGCACTTTTACATAGCTGGGTGGGGGGGGGGGGGTTCCTAAAAAAAAAAAAAAAAAATGTTTTACATTGTGTTTTTTTTAAATTACTTTTCAGGGTTAGTAGTGGAATCTTATAGACGTAATCCATTACTAAGCCGGGGATTAGCGTTAACCCCCAAAACAGCTAGTGCTAACCCCCAATTATTGCCCTGGTACCCACCACCACAGGGGTCCCCGGAAGAGCCGGTACCAACAGACCCGGAGCGTAACAGGCTGGCGTTATTTAGGTGGAGAGGGCCAGTAACAATGGTCCTCGCCCACCCTGGTAACGTCAGGCTGTTGCTGTTTGGTTGGTACAGGGATGTGGAATTTGTATCGCCCGAGACAAGAAGTTCCGGGCAGGCAAAATTTTCAGGTCCTTAGCCCTGCCTGAAAGCCCCCGACAGGCGCAGCGGCGCTCACTGGGGTGTATGCAGCAGGCTTTGGACTCGTGTCCGCTCCATACTCTTTAGCCCCCATCTGTTTTCAGTAGCCGAGGGGCTGCAGCTAATAGCCAACATGCGGTGCTCCCGATTGCCGCAGCTGGCTATTAACCCTTTAGATCGCTGCTCTCAAAGCTGACAATGGCGTCTAAAGGGACATGTGAATGCTCCCTGGTGGGGTGGAACGCTCCCCCCCCCCCCCCGCATCGCGATCGTGAGGGGGGGGGTCAACTATAGATACCGTAGGGCTTTTACCTCTGTTCCCTTGTGTAGTGTAGTGTAGTGTTAGTGTAGTATTACACAGGTGTAGTGTAGTGTTAGTGTAGAATTACACAGGTGTAGTGTAGTGTTAGTGTAGTATTACACAGGTGTAGTGTAGTGTTAGTGTAGTATTACACAGGTGTAGTGTAGTGTTAGTGTAGTATTACACAGGTGTAGTGTAGTGTTAGTGTAGTATTACACAGGTGTAGTGTAGTGTTAGTGTAGTATTACACAGGTGTAGTGTAGTGTTAGTGCAGTATTACACAGGTGTAGTGTAGTGTTAGTGTAGTATTACACAGGTGTAGTGTAGTGTTAGTGTAGAATTACACAGGTGTAGTGTAGTGTTAGTGTAGAATTACACAGGTGTAGTGTAGTGTTAGTGTAGTATTACACAGGTGTAGTGTAGTGTTAGTGTAGTATTACACAGGTGTAGTGTAGTGTTAGTGTAGAATTACACAGGTGTAGTGTAGTGTTAGTGTAGTATTACACAGGTGTAGTGTAGTGTTAGTGTAGTATTACACAGGTGTAGTGTAGTGTTAGTGTAGTATTACACAGGTGTAGTGTAGTGTTAGTGTAGTATTACACAGGTGTAGTGTAGTGTTAGTGTAGTATTACACAGGTGTAGTGTAGTGTTAGTGTAGTATTACACAGGTGTAGTGTAGTGTTAGTGCAGTATTACACAGGTGTAGTGTAGTGTTAGTGTAGTATTACACAGGTGTAGTGTAGTGTTAGTGTAGAATTACACAGGTGTAGTGTAGTGTTAGTGTAGAATTACACAGGTGTAGTGTAGTGTTAGTGTAGTATTACACAGGTGTAGTGTAGTGTTAGTGTAGTATTACACAGGTGTAGTGTAGTGTTAGTGTAGAATTACACAGGTGTAGTGTAGTGTTAGTGTAGTATTACACAGGTGTAGTGTAGTGTTAGTGTAGTATTACACAGGTGTAGTGTAGTATTAGTGTAGTATTACACAGGTGTAGTGTAGTATTAGTGTAGTATTACACAGGTGTAGTGTAGTATTAGTGTAGTATTACACAGGTGTAGTGTAGTGTTAGTGTAGTATTACACAGGTGTAGTATTAGTGTAGTATTACACAGGTGTAGTGTAGTGTTAGTGTAGTATTACACAGGTGTAGTGTAGTGTTAGTGATGTATTACACAGGTGTAGTGTAGTGTTAGTGTAGTATTACACAGGTGTAGTGTAGTGTTAGTGTAGTATTACACAGGTGTAGTGTAGTGTTAGTGTAGAATTACACAGGTGTAGTGTAGTGTTAGTGTAGTATTACACAGGTGTAGTGTAGTATTAGTTTAGTATTACACAGGTGTAGTGTAGTGTTAGTGTAGTATTACACAGGTGTAGTGTAGTGTTAGTGTAGTATTACACAGGTGTAGTGTAGTGTTAGTGTAGTATTACACAGGTGTAGTGTAGTGTTAGTGTAGTATTACACAGGTGTAGTGTAGTGTTAGTGTAGTATTACACAGGTGTAGTGTAGTGTTAGTGTAGTATTACACAGGTGTAGTGTAGTGTTAGTGCAGTATTACACAGGTGTAGTGTAGTGTTAGTGTAGTATTACACAGGTGTAGTGTAGTGTTAGTGTAGAATTACACAGGTGTAGTGTAGTGTTAGTGTAGTATTACACAGGTGTAGTGTAGTGTTAGTGTAGTATTACACAGGTGTAGTGTAGTGTTAGTGTAGTATTACACAGGTGTAGGGTAGTGTTAGTGTAGTATTACACAGGTGTAGGGTAGTGTTAGTGTAGTATTACACAAGTGTAGTGTAGTATTACACAGGTGTAGTTTTAGTGCAGTATTACACAGGTGTAGTGTAGTGTTAGTGTAGGATTACACAGGTGTAGGGTAGTATTAGTGTAGTATTACACAGGTGTAGTTTTAGTGCAGTATTACACAGGTGTAGTGTTAGTGTAGTATTACACAGGTGTAGTGTTAGTGTAGTATTACACAGGTGTAGTGTTAGTGTAGTATTACACAGGTGTAGTGTAGTAGAACACAGGTGTAGTGTAGTGTTAGTGTAGGATTACACAGATGTAGTGTAGTGTAGTGTAGTAGAACACAGGTGTAGTGTAGTGTTAGTGTAGTATTACACAGGTGTAGTGTAGTGTTAGTGTAGTATTACACAGGTGTAGTGTAGTGTTAGTGTAGTATTACACAGGTGTAGTGTAGTGTTAGTGTAGTATTACACAGGTGTAGGGTAGTATTAGTGTAGTATTACACAGGTGTAGTTTTAGTGCAGTATTACACAGGTGTAGTGTTAGTGTAGTATTACACAGGTGTAGTATTGCACAGATTTAGTGTAGTATTAGTGTAGTATTACAGGTGTAGTGTAGTATTAGTGTAGTATTACAGGTGTAGTGTTAGTGTAGTATTACACAGGTGTAGTGTAGTGTTAGTGTAGTATTACACAGGTGTAGTGTAGTGTTAGTGTAGTATTACACAGGTGTAGTGTAGTGTTAGTGTAGTATTACAGGTGTAGTGTTAGTGTAGTATTACACAGGTGTAGTGTAGTGTTAGTGTAGTATTACACAGATGTAGTGTAGTGTTAGTGTAGAATTACACAGGTGTAGTGTTAGTGTAGTATTACACAGGTGTAGTGTAGTGTTAGTGTAGTATTACACAGGTGTAGTGTAGTGTTAGTGTAGTATTACACAGGTGTAGTGTAAGTGTAGTATAACACAGGTGTAGTGTTAGTGTAGTATAACACAGGTGTAGTGTTAGTGTAGTATTACACAGGTGTAGTGTAGTATTAGTTTAGTATTACACAGGTGTAGTGTAGTGTTAGTGTAGTATTACACAGGTGTAGTGTTAGTGTAGTATTACGCAGGTGTAGTGTAATGTTAGTGTAGTATTACACAGGTGTAGTGTAATGTTAGTGTAGTATTACACAGGTGTAGTGTAATGTTAGTGTAGTATTACACAGGTGTAGTGTAGTATTAGTGTTGTAATACACAGGTGTAGTGTTGGTGTTGTATTACACAGGTGTAGTGTTAGTGTAGTATTACACAGGTGTAGTATTAGTGTTGTAATACACAGGTGTAGTGTTGGTGTAGTATTACACAGGTGTAGTGTAGTATTAGTGTTGTAATACACAGGTGTAGTGTTAGTGTTGAATTACACAGGTGTAGTGTTAGTGTTGTAATACACAGGTGTAGTGTTAATGTAGTATTACACAGGTGTAGTGTTAGTGTAGTATTACGCAGGTGTAGTGTAATGTTAGTGTAGTATTACACAGGTGTAGTGTAGTGTTAGTGCAGTATTACACAGGTGTAGTGTAGTGTTAGTGTAGTATTACACAGGTGTAGTGTAGTGTTAGTGTAGAATTACACAGGTGTAGTGTAGTGTTAGTGTAGAATTACACAGGTGTAGTGTAGTGTTAGTGTAGTATTACACAGGTGTAGTGTAGTGTTAGTGTAGTATTACACAGGTGTAGTGTAGTGTTAGTGTAGAATTACACAGGTGTAGTGTAGTGTTAGTGTAGTATTACACAGGTGTAGTGTAGTGTTAGTGTAGTATTACACAGGTGTAGTGTAGTGTTAGTGTAGTATTACACAGGTGTAGTGTAGTGTTAGTGTAGTATTACACAGGTGTAGTGTAGTGTTAGTGTAGTATTACACAGGTGTAGTGTAGTGTTAGTGTAGTATTACACAGGTGTAGTGTAGTGTTA
The DNA here is from genome assembly GCF_029499605.1 of Hyla sarda. Taxonomy (NCBI): domain Eukaryota; kingdom Metazoa; phylum Chordata; class Amphibia; order Anura; family Hylidae; genus Hyla; species Hyla sarda. Next base: position 4,111,817 of record NC_079191.1, read on the forward strand.
GTGCAGTATTACACAGGTGTAGTGTAGTGTTAGTGTAGTATTACACAGGTGTAGTGTAGTGTTAGTGTAGAATTACACAGGTGTAGTGTAGTGTTAGTGTAGAATTACACAGGTGTAGTGTAGTGTTAGTGTAGTATTACACAGGTGTAGTGTAGTGTTAGTGTAGTATTACACAGGTGTAGTGTAGTGTTAGTGTAGAATTACACAGGTGTAGTGTAGTGTTAGTGTAGTATTACACAGGTGTAGTGTAGTGTTAGTGTAGTATTACACAGGTGTAGTGTAGTATTAGTGTAGTATTACACAGGTGTAGTGTAGTATTAGTGTAGTATTACACAGGTGTAGTGTAGTGTTAGTGTAGTATTACACAGGTGTAGTATTAGTGTAGTATTACACAGGTGTAGTGTAGTGTTAGTGTAGTATTACACAGGTGTAGTGTAGTGTTAGTGATGTATTACACAGGTGTAGTGTAGTGTTAGTGTAGTATTACACAGGTGTAGTGTAGTATTACACAGGTGTAGTGTAGTGTTAGTGTAGAATTACACAGGTGTAGTGTAGTGTTAGTGTAGTATTACACAGGTGTAGTGTAGTATTAGTTTAGTATTACACAGGTGTAGTGTAGTGTTAGTGTAGTATTACACAGGTGTAGTGTAGTGTTAGTGTAGTATTACACAGGTGTAGTGTAGTGTTAGTGTAGTATTACACAGGTGTAGTGTAGTGTTAGTGTAGTATTACACAGGTGTAGTGTAGTGTTAGTGTAGTATTACACAGGTGTAGTGTAGTGTTAGTGTAGTATTACACAGGTGTAGTGTAGTGTTAGTGCAGTATTACACAGGTGTAGTGTAGTGTTAGTGTAGTATTACACAGGTGTAGTGTAGTGTTAGTGTAGAATTACACAGGTGTAGTGTAGTGTTAGTGTAGTATTACACAGGTGTAGTGTAGTGTTAGTGTAGTATTACACAGGTGTAGTGTAGTGTTAGTGTAGTATTACACAGGTGTAGGGTAGTGTTAGTGTAGTATTACACAGGTGTAGGGTAGTGTTAGTGTAGTATTACACAAGTGTAGTGTAGTATTACACAGGTGTAGTTTTAGTGCAGTATTACACAGGTGTAGTGTAGTGTTAGTGTAGGATTACACAGGTGTAGGGTAGTATTAGTGTAGTATTACACAGGTGTAGTTTTAGTGCAGTATTACACAGGTGTAGTGTTAGTGTAGTATTACACAGGTGTAGTGTTAGTGTAGTATTACACAGGTGTAGTGTTAGTGTAGTATTACACAGGTGTAGTGTAGTAGAACACAGGTGTAGTGTAGTGTTAGTGTAGGATTACACAGATGTAGTGTAGTGTAGTGTAGTAGAACACAGGTGTAGTGTAGTGTTAGTGTAGTATTACACAGGTGTAGTGTAGTGTTAGTGTAGTATTACACAGGTGTAGTGTAGTGTTAGTGTAGTATTACACAGGTGTAGGGTAGTATTAGTGTAGTATTACACAGGTGTAGTTTTAGTGCAGTATTACACAGGTGTAGTGTTAGTGTAGTATTACACAGGTGTAGTATTGCACAGATTTAGTGTAGTATTAGTGTAGTATTACAGGTGTAGTGTAGTATTAGTGTAGTATTACAGGTGTAGTGTTAGTGTAGTATTACACAGGTGTAGTGTAGTGTTAGTGTAGTATTACACAGGTGTAGTGTAGTGTTAGTGTAGTATTACACAGGTGTAGTGTAGTGTTAGTGTAGTATTACAGGTGTAGTGTTAGTGTAGTATTACACAGGTGTAGTGTAGTGTTAGTGTAGTATTACACAGATGTAGTGTAGTGTTAGTGTAGAATTACACAGGTGTAGTGTTAGTGTAGTATTACACAGGTGTAGTGTAGTGTTAGTGTAGTATTACACAGGTGTAGTGTAGTGTTAGTGTAGTATTACACAGGTGTAGTGTAAGTGTAGTATAACACAGGTGTAGTGTTAGTGTACTATTACACAGGTGTAGTGTAAGTGTAGTATAACACAGGTGTAGTGTTAGTGTAGTATTACACAGGTGTAGTGTAGTATTAGTTTAGTATTACACAGGTGTAGTGTAGTGTTAGTGTAGTATTACACAGGTGTAGTGTTAGTGTAGTATTACGCAGGTGTAGTGTAATGTTAGTGTAGTATTACACAGGTGTAGTGTAATGTTAGTGTAGTATTACACAGGTGTAGTGTAATGTTAGTGTAGTATTACACAGGTGTAGTGTAGTATTAGTGTTGTAATACACAGGTGTAGTGTTGGTGTTGTATTACACAGGTGTAGTGTTAGTGTAGTATTACACAGGTGTAGTATTAGTGTTGTAATACACAGGTGTAGTGTTGGTGTAGTATTACACAGGTGTAGTGTAGTATTAGTGTTGTAATACACAGGTGTAGTGTTAGTGTTGAATTACACAGGTGTAGTGTTAGTGTTGTAATACACAGGTGTAGTGTTAATGTAGTATTACACAGGTGTAGTGTTAGTGTAGTATTACAGGTGTAGTGTAGTATTAGTGTAGTATTACAGGTGTAGTGTAGTATTAGTGTAGTATTACAGGTGTAGTGTTAGTGTAGTATTACACAGGTGTAGTGTAGTGTTAGTGTAGTATTACACAGGTGTAGTGTAGTGTTAGTGTAGTATTACAGGTGTAGTGTTAGTGTAGTATTACACAGGTGTAGTGTAGTGTTAGTGTAGTATTACACAGATGTAGTGTAGTGTTAGTGTAGTATTACACAGGTGTAGTGTAGTGTTAGTGTACTATTACACAGGTGTAGTGTAAGTGTAGTATAACACAGGTGTAGTGTTAGTGTAGTATTACACAGGTGTAGTGTAGTATTAGTTTAGTATTACACAGGTGTAGTGTAGTGTTAGTGTAGTATTACACAGGTGTAGTGTTAGTGTAGTATTACACAGGTGTAGTGTAATGTTAGTGTAGTATTACACAGATGTAGTGTAGTGTTAGTGTAGTATTACACAGGTGTAGTGTTAGTGTAGTATTACACAGGTGTAGTATTAGTGTTGTAATACACAGGTGTAGTGTTGGTGTAGTATTACACAGGTGTAGTGTAGTATTAGTGTTGTAATACACAGGTGTAGTGTTAGTGTTGAATTACACAGGTGTAGTGTTAGTGTTGTAATACACAGGTGTAGTGTTGGTGTTGTATTACACAGGTGTAGTGTTAGTGTAGTATTACACAGGTGTAGTGTAGTGTTAGTGTACTATTACACAGGTGTAGTGTACTATTACACAGGTGAAGTGTTAGTGTACTATTACACAGGTGTAGTGTTAGTGTTGTAATACACAGGTGTAGTGTTGGTGTTGTAATACACAGGTGTAGTGTTGGTGTTGTATTACACAGGTGTAGTGTTAGTGTAGTATTACACAGGTGTAGTGTAGTGTTAGTGTACTATTACACAGGTGTAGTGTACTATTACACAGGTGTAGTGTTAGTGTAGTATTACACAGGTGTAGTGTTAGTGTAGTATTACACAGGTGTAATGTAGTGTTAGTGTTGTATTACACAGGTGTAGTGTTAGTGTAGTATAACACAGGTGTAGTTTAGTGTTAGTGTTGTATTAAACAGGCGTAGTGTTAGTGTAGTATTACACAGGTGTAGTGTAGTATTAGTGTAGTATTACACAGGTGTAGTGTAGTATTACACAGGTGTAGTGTAGTATTAGTGTAGTATTACACAGGTGTAGTATAGTGTTAGTGTTATATTTCACAGGTGTAGTGTTAGTGTAGTATTACACAGGTGTAGTATAGTGTAGTGTAGTATTACACAGGTGTAGTGTTAGTGTAGTATTACACAGGTGTAGTATAGTGTTAGTGTAGTATTATACAGGTGTAGTGTAGTATTAGTGTAGTATTACACAGGTGTAGTTTCAGTGCAGTATTACACAGGTGTAGTGTAGTGTTAGTGTAGTATTACACAGGTGTAGTGTAGTGTTAGTGTAGTATTACACAGATGTAGTGTAGTGTTAGTGTAGTATTACACAGGTGTAGTGTTAGTGTAGTATTACACAGGTGTAGTGTAGTATTACACAGGTGTAGTGTTAGTGTAGTATTACACAGGTGTAATGTAGTGTTAGTGTAGTATTACACAGGTGTAGTGTAGTATTACACAGATGTAGTGTAGTGTTAGTGTACTATTACACAGGTGTAGTGTAGTATTACACAGGTGTAATGTAGTGTTAGTGTAGTATTACACAGGTGTAGTGTAGTATTACACAGATGTAGTGTAGTGTTAGTGTACTATTACACAGGTGTAGTGTAGTATTACACAAGTGTAGTGTAGTATTAGTGTAGTATTACACAGGTGTAGTGTAGTGTTAGTGTAGTATTACACAGGTGTAGTGTAGTGTTAGTGTACTATTACACAGGTGTAGTGTTAGTGTAGTATAACACAGGTGTAGTTTAGTGTTAGTGTTGTATTAAACAGGCGTAGTGTAGTGTTAGTGTAGTATTACACAGGTGTAGTGTAGTATTTGTGTAGTATTACACAGGCGTAGTGTAGTGTTAGTGTAGTATTACACAGGTGTAGGGTAGTATTAGTGTAGTATTACACAGGTGTAGTATAGTGTTAGTGTTATATTTCACAGGTGTGGTGTTAGTGTAGTATTACACAGGTGTAGTGTAGTATTACACAGGTGTAGTATAGTTTTAGTGTTATATTTCACAGGTGTGGTGTAGTGTTAGTGTAGTATTACACAGGTGTAGTGTAGTATTACACAGGTGTAGTGTTAGTGTAGTATTACACAGGTGTGGTGTAGTGTTAGTGTAGTATTACACAGGTGTAGTATAGTATTACACAGGTGTAGTGTAGTATTAGTGTAGTATTACACAGGTGTAATGTAGTGTTAGTGTTGTATTACACAGGTGTAGTGTTAGTGTAGTATAACACAGGTGTAGTTTAGTGTTAGTGTTGTATTAAACAGGCGTAGTGTTAGTGTAGTATTACACAGGTGTAGTGTAGTATTAGTGTAGTATTACACAGGTGTAGTGTAGTATTACACAGGTGTAGTGTAGTATTAGTGTAGTATTACACAGGTGTAGTATAGTGTTAGTGTTATATTTCACAGGTGTAGTGTTAGTGTAGTATTACACAGGTGTAGTATAGTGTAGTGTAGTATTACACAGGTGTAGTGTTAGTGTAGTATTACACAGGTGTAGTATAGTGTTAGTGTAGTATTATACAGGTGTAGTGTAGTATTAGTGTAGTATTACACAGGTGTAGTTTCAGTGCAGTATTACACAGGTGTAGTGTAGTGTTAGTGTAGTATTACACAGGTGTAGTGTAGTGTTAGTGTAGTATTACACAGATGTAGTGTAGTGTTAGTGTAGTATTACACAGGTGTAGTGTTAGTGTAGTATTACACAGGTGTAGTGTAGTATTACACAGGTGTAGTGTTAGTGTAGTATTACACAGGTGTAATGTAGTGTTAGTGTAGTATTACACAGGTGTAGTGTAGTATTACACAGATGTAGTGTAGTGTTAGTGTACTATTACACAGGTGTAGTGTAGTATTACACAGGTGTAATGTAGTGTTAGTGTAGTATTACACAGGTGTAGTGTAGTATTACACAGATGTAGTGTAGTGTTAGTGTACTATTACACAGGTGTAGTGTAGTATTACACAGGTGTAGTGTAGTATTAGTGTAGTATTACACAGGTGTAGTGTAGTGTTAGTGTAGTATTACACAGGTGTAGTGTAGTGTTAGTGTACTATTACACAGGTGTAGTGTTAGTGTAGTATAACACAGGTGTAGTTTAGTGTTAGTGTTGTATTAAACAGGCGTAGTGTAGTGTTAGTGTAGTATTACACAGGTGTAGTGTAGTATTTGTGTAGTATTACACAGGCGTAGTGTAGTGTTAGTGTAGTATTACACAGGTGTAGGGTAGTATTAGTGTAGTATTACACAGGTGTAGTATAGTGTTAGTGTTATATTTCACAGGTGTGGTGTTAGTGTAGTATTACACAGGTGTAGTGTAGTATTACACAGGTGTAGTATAGTTTTAGTGTTATATTTCACAGGTGTGGTGTAGTGTTAGTGTAGTATTACACAGGTGTAGTGTAGTATTACACAGGTGTAGTGTTAGTGTAGTATTACACAGGTGTGGTGTAGTGTTAGTGTAGTATTACACAGGTGTAGTATAGTATTACACAGGTGTAGTGTAGTATTAGTGTAGTATTACACAGGTGTAGTGTTGTAATACACAGGTGTAGTGTAGTGTTAGTGTAGTATTACACAGGTGTAGTGTAGTGTTAGTGTAGTATTACACAGGTGTAGTGTTGTAATACACAGGTGTAGTGTAGTGTTGGTGTTGTATTACACAGGTGTAGTGTTAGTGTAGTATTACACAGGTGTAGTGTAGTGTTAGTGTAGTATTACACAGGTGTAGTGTAGTGTTAGTGTAGTATTACACAGGTGTAGTGTAGTGTTAGTGATGTATTACACAGATGTAGTGTAGTGTTAGTGTACTATTACACAGGTGTAGTGTCGTATTACACAGGTGTGGTGTTAGTGTAGTATTACACAGATGTAGTGTCGTATTACACAGGTGTGGTGTTAGTGTAGTATTACACAGGTGTAGTGTAGTATTAGTGCAGTATTACACAGATGTAGTGTAGTGTTAGTGTAGTATTACACAGGTGTGGTGTTAGTGTAGTATTACACAGGTGTAGTGTAGTATTAGTGTAGTATTACACAGGTGTAGTATAGTGTTAGTGTAGTATTACACAGGTGTAGTGTTAGTGTAGTATTACACAGGTGTAGTGTCGTATTACACAGGTGTGGTGTTAGTGTAGTATTACACAGATGTAGTGTCGTATTACACAGGTGTGGTGTTAGTGTAGTATTACACAGGTGTAGTGTAGTGTAAGTGTAGTATTACACAGGTGTAGTGTAGTATTAGTGTAGTATTACACAGGTGTAGTGTAGTGTTAGTGCAGTATTACACAGGTGTAGTGTAGTGTTAGTGTAGTATTACACAGATGTAGTGTAGTGTTAGTGTAGTATTACACAGATGTAGTGTAGTATTAGTGTAGTATTACACAGGTGTAGGGTTAGTGTTGTATTACACAGGCGTAGTATAGTATTAGTGTAGTATTACACTAACACTACACTACACCTGTGTAATACTGCACTAATACTACACTAACACTACACTACACCTGTGTAATACTACACTAACACTACACTACACCTGTGTAATACTGCACTAACACTACACTACACCTGTGTAATACATCACTAACACTACACTACATCTGTGTAATACTACACTAATACTACACTACACCTGTGTAATTCTACACTAACACTACACTACATCTGTGTAATTCTACACTAACACTACAATACACCTGTGTAATACTACACTAACACTACACTACACCTGTGTAATACTACACTAACACTACACTACACCTGTGTAATACTACACTAACACTACACTACACCTGTGTAATACTACACTAACACTACACTACACCTGTGTAATACTACACTAATACTACACTACATCTGTGTAATACTACACTAACACTACACTACACCTGTGTAATACTACACTAACACTACACTACACCTGTGTAATACTACACTAACACTACACTACACCTGTGTAATACTACACTAACACTACACTACATCTGTGCAATACTACACTAACACTACACTACACCTGTGTAATACTACACTAACACTACACTACACCTGTGTAATACTACACTAACACTACACTACACCTGTGTAATACTACACTAACACTACACTACATCTGTGCAATACTACACTAACACTACACTACACCTGTGTAATACTACACTAACACTACACTACACCTGTGTAATACTACACTAACACTACACTACACCTGTGTAATACTGCACTAATACTACACTACACCTGTGTAATACTACACTAACACTACACTACACCTGTGTTATACTGCACTTACACTACACCTGTGTAATACTACACTAACTACACTTCACCTGTGTAATACTACACTAACACTACACTACACCTGTGTAATACTGCACTAATACTACACTACATCTGTGTAATACTACACTAACACTACACTACACCTGTGTAATACTGCACTAATACTACACTACATCTGTGTAATACTACACTAACTACACTTCACCTGTGTAATACTACACTAACACTACACTACACCTGTGTAATACTACACTAACACTACACTACACCTGTGTAATTCTACACTAACACTACACTACACCTGTGTAATACTACACTAACACTACACTACACCTGTGTAATACTACACTAACACTACGCCTGTGTAATACTACACTAACACTACACTACACCTGTGTAATACTACACTAACACTACACTACACCTGTGTAAAACTACACTAATACTACACTACATCTGTGTAATACTACACTAACACTACACTACACCTGTGTAATACTACACTAACACTACACTACACCTGTGTAATACTATACTTACCCTACACCTGTGTAATACTACACTAACACTACACTACACCTGTGTAATACTACACTAACACTACACTACACCTGTGTAATACTACACTAACACTACACTACACCTGTGTAATACTACACTAACACTACGCCTGTGTAATACTACACTAACACTACACTACACCTGTGTAATACTACACTAACACTACACTACACCTGTGTAATACTACACTAACACTACACTACACCTGTGTAATACTACACTAACACTACACTACACCTGTGTAATTCTACACTAACACTACACTACACTACACCTGTGTAATACTACACTAACACTACACTACACCTGTGTAATACTACACTAACACTACGCATGTGTAATACTACACTAACACTACACTACACCTGTGTAACACTACACTACACCTGTGTAATACTACACTAATACTACACTACATCTGTGTAATACTACACTAACACTACACTACACCTGTGTAATACTACACTAACCCTACACCTATGTAATACTACACTAACACTACACTACACCTGTGTAATACTACACTAATACTACACTACACCTGTGTAATACTACACTAACACTACACTACATCTGTGTAATACTACACTAACACTACACTACACCTGTGTAATACTACACTAACACTACACTACACCTGTGTAATACTACACTAACACTACACTACACCTGTGTAATACTACACTAACACTACACTACATCTGTGTAATACTGCACTAACACTACACTACACCTGTGTAATACTACACTAACACTACACTACACCTGTGTAATACTACACTAACACTACACTACACCTGTGTAATACATCACTAACACTACACTACACCTGTGTAATACTACACTAACACTACACTACACCTGTGTAATACTACACTAACACTACACTACACCTGTGTAATACTACACTAATACTACACTGCATCTGTGTAATACTACACTAACACTACACTACACCTGTGTAATACTACAATAACACTACACCTGTGTAATACTACACTAATACTACACCTGTGTAATACTACACTAACACTACACTACACCTGTGTAATACTACACTAATACTACACCTGTGTAATACTACACTAACACTACACCTGTGTAATACTACACTAACACTACACCTGTGTAATACTACACTAACACTACACTACACCTGTGTAATACTACACTAACACTACACCTGTGTAATACTACACTAACACTACACTACATCTGTGTAATACTACACTAACACTACACTACACCTGTGTAATACTACACTAACACTACACCTGTGTAATACTACACTAATACTACACCTGTGTAATACTACACTAACACTACACCTGTGTAATACTACACTAATACTACACCTGTGTAATACTACACTAACACTACACTACACCTGTGTAATACTACACTAACACTACACTACACCTGTGTAATTCTACACTAACACTACACTACACCTGTGTAATACTACACTAACACTACACTACACCTGTGTAATACTACACTAACACTACGCCTGTGTAATACTACACTAACACTACACTACACCTGTGTAAAACTACACTAATACTACACTACATCTGTGTAATACTACACTAACACTACACTACACCTGTGTAATACTACACTAACACTACACTACACCTGTGTAATACTACACTAACCCTACACCTGTGTAATACTACACTAACACTACACTACACCTGTGTAATACTACACTAACACTACACTACACCTGTGTAATACTACACTAACACTACGCCTGTGTAATACTACACTAACACTACACTACACCTGTGTAATTCTACACTAACACTACACTACACCTGTGTAATACTGCACTTACACTACACTACACCTGTGTAATACTACACTAATACTACACTACATCTGTGTAATACTACACTAACCCTACACCTATGTAATACTACACTAACACTACACTACACCTGTGTAATACTACACTAACACTACACTACACCTGTGTAATTCTACACTAACACTACACTACACCTGTGTAATTCTACACTAACACTACACTACACCTGTGTAATACTACACTAACACTACACTACACCTGTGTAATTCTACACTAACACTACACTACACCTGTGTAATACTACACTAACACTACACTACACCTGTGTAATACTACACTAACACTACGCCTGTGTAATACTACACTAACACTACACTACATCTGTGTAATACTACACTAACACTACACTACACCTGTGTAATACTACACTAACACTACACTACACCTGTGTAATACTACACTAACACTACACTACACCTGTGTAATACTACACTAATACTACACTACATCTGTGTAATACTACACTAACCCTACACCTATGTAATACTACACTAACACTACACTACACCTGTGTAATACTGCACTAACACTACACTACACCTGTGTAATACTGCGCTAACACTACACTACACCTGTGTAATACTACACTAACACTACACCTGTGTAATACTACACTAACACTACACTACACCTATGTAATACTACACTAACACTACACTACACCTGTGTAATACTACACTAATACTACACTACACCTGTGTAATACTACACTAATACTACACTACACCTGTGTAATACTACACTAATACTACACTACACCTGTGTAATACTACACTAACACTACACTACATCTGTGTAATACTACACTAACACTACACTACACCTGTGTAATACTACACTAACACTACACTACACCTGTGTAATACTACACTAACACTACACTACACCTGTGTAATACTACACTAACACTACACTACATCTGTGTAATACTGCACTAACACTACACTACACCTGTGTAATACTGCACTAACACTACACTACACCTGTGTAATACTACACTAATACTACACCTGTGTAATACTACACTAACACTAACTACACCTGTGTAATACTACACTAATACTACACCTGTGTAATACTACACTAACACTACACTACACCTGTGTAATACTACACTAACACTAACTACACCTGTGTAATACTACACTAATACTACCCTACACCTGTGTAATACTGCACTAACACTAACTACACCTGTGTAATACTACACTAACACTACGCCTGTGTAATACTACACTAACACTAATACTACACCTGTGTAATACTACACTAACACTAATACTACACCTGTGTAATACTACACTAATACTACACTACACCTGTGTAATACTACACTAACACTACGCCTGTGTAATACTACACTAACACTAATACTACACCTGTGTAATACTACACTAACACTAATACTACACCTGTGTAATACTACACTAACACTAATACTACACCTGTGTAATACTACACTAACACTACACTACACCTGTGTAATACTACACTAACACTACGCCTGTGTAATACTACACTAACACTACACTACATCTGTGTAATACTACACTAACACTACACTACACCTGTGTAATACTACACTAACACTACACTACACCTGTGAAATACTACACTAACACTACACTACACCTGTGTAATACTACACTAATACTACACTACATCTGTGTAATACTACACTAACCCTACACCTATGTAATACTACACTAACACTACACTACACCTGTGTAATACTGCACTAACACTACACTACACCTGTGTAATACTGCGCTAACACTACACTACACCTGTGTAATACTACACTAACACTACACCTGTGTAATACTACACTAACACTACACTACACCTATGTAATACTACACTAACACTACACTACACCTGTGTAATACTACACTAATACTACACTACACCTGTGTAATACTACACTAATACTACACTACACCTGTGTAATACTACACTAATACTACACTACACCTGTGTAATACTACACTAACACTACACTACATCTGTGTAATACTACACTAACACTACACTACACCTGTGTAATACTACACTACACTACACCTGTGTAATACTACACTAACACTACACTACACCTGTGTAATACTACACTAACACTACACTACATCTGTGTAATACTGCACTAACACTACACTACACCTGTGTAATACTACACTAACACTACACTACACCTGTGTAATACTACACTAACACTACACTACACCTGTGTAATACTACACTAACACTACACTACACCTGTGTAATACTACACTAATACTACACCTGTGTAATACTACACTAATACTACACCTGTGTAATACTACACTAACACTAACTACACCTGTGTAATACTACACTAATACTACACCTGTGTAATACTACACTAACACTACACTACACCTGTGTAATACTACACTAACACTAACTACACCTGTGTAATACTACACTAATACTACCCTACACCTGTGTAATACTGCACTAACACTAACTACACCTGTGTAATACTACACTAACACTAATACTACACCTGTGTAATACTACACTAACACTAATACTACACCTGTGTAATACTACACTAACACTAATACTACACCTGTGTAATACTACACTAATACTACACTACACCTGTGTAATACTACACTAACACTACACCTGTGTAATACTACACTAACACTAATACTACACCTGTGTAATACTACACTAACACTACACTACGCCTGTGTAATACTACACTAACACTAACACTACACCTGTGTAATACTACACTAACACTAATACTACACCTGTGTAATACTACACTAACACTACACTACACCTGTGTAATACTGCACTAACACTACACCTGTGTAATACTACACTAACACTACACCTGTGTAATACTACACTAACACTACACCTGTGTAATACTACACTAACACTACACTACACCTGTGTAATACTACACTAACACTACACTACATCTGTGTAATACTGCACTAACACTACACTACACCTGTGTAATACTACACTAACACTACACTACACCTGTGTAATACTACACTAACACTACACTACACCTGTGTAATACTACACTAACACTACACTACACCTGTGTAATACTACACTAATACTACACCTGTGTAATACTACACTAACACTAACTACACCTGTGTAATACTACACTAATACTACACCTGTGTAATACTACACTAACACTACACTACACCTGTGTAATACTACACTAACACTAACTACACCTGTGTAATACTACACTAATACTACCCTACACCTGTGTAATACTGCACTAACACTAACTACACCTGTGTAATACTACACTAACACTAATACTACACCTGTGTAATACTACACTAACACTAATACTACACCTGTGTAATACTACACTAACACTAATACTACACCTGTGTAATACTACACTAACACTAATACTACACCTGTGTAATACTACACTAATACTACACTACACCTGTGTAATACTACACTAACACTACACCTGTGTAATACTACACTAACACTAATACTACACCTGTGTAATACTACACTAACACTACACTACACCTGTGTAATACTGCACTAACACTAATACTACACCTGTGTAATACTACACTAACACTACACTACATCTGTGTAATACTACACTAACTACACTACACCTGTGTAATACTACACTAACACTACACTACACCTGTGTAATACTACACTAACACTACACCTGTGTAATACTACACTAACACTACACTACACCTGTGTAATACTACACTAACACTACACCTGTGTAATACTACACTAACACTACACCTGTGTAATACTACACTAACACTACACCTGTGTAATACTACACTAACACTACACCTGTGTAATACTACACTAACACTACACCTGTGTAATACTACACTACACTACACCTGTGTAATACTACACTAACACTACACCTGTGTAATACTACACTAACACTACACCTGTGTAATACTACACTAACACTACACCTGTGTAATACTACACTAACACTACACCTGTGTAATACTACACTAACACTACACCTGTGTAATACTACACTAACACTACACCTGTGTAATACTACACTAACACTACACCTGTGTAATACTACACTAACACTACACCTGTGTAATACTGCACTAACACTAACTACTCTATACCTGTGTAAACCTACAATTCCCATCCTTCCTGATTAGCCTTTAGCTGTCTGGACATGCTGGGAGTTGTAGTCTCTTTACTTTAAAACCTATATCCGACCTCCTTTCACTACAAAACCTAAGCTACGCTAACTACGTTACAATCTACGCTACACTTTAAACTACGCTAAACCTACCCTGGTGTCCAGCTTCCTACGCTAGAGCCATGCGCATGCGCTCTCCGTTTTTCACAGCTACGTTATCACTACGCTACGAACGCAAGCCCTGCCAGGTAAGGACAACTACATTAGAGCTTCGCTACTAACGCTGCCTACGTTAGCCGTGCGCTTTCAGCGTAGTGCTGCGCATGCGCTTTACGTTTTCTTCGGCTCGAGGTAAACTGTACATCACCGGAAGTAGTTTTCTCCGTAGCGGAAGCGGCCGTGTGTTCTGTGAGGAGCGGAGATCGGTGAGAGGACATGGCGGAGGAGATCAGAGACCCGGTGAGCTCATGGGGGAGGACTATAAGTCCCAGCCTGTCATCCCCGCAGTGGTGGTTGCGCTGGGAGTCTGTGGAGGCCGGGTGTAATCATCTGTGAGAGAACATGACTGGTGGTGACGTCACGACTCTCCAGATGATGTCACGAGAGGAGGGGGGGGGGGTGATGTGATGTCACCAGAGGAGGGGGGGGGGGGAGTGATGTCACCAGAGGAGGAGGGGGGGGTGTGATGTCACCAGAGGAGGAGGGGGGGGGGGTGTGATGTCACCAGAGGAGGAGGGGGGGGGGTGTGATGTCACCAGAGGAGGAGGGGGGGGGGTGTGATGTCACCAGAGGAGGAGGGGGGGGGGTGTGATGTCACCAGAGGAGGAGGGGGGGGGGAGTGATGTCACCAGAGGAGGAGGAGGGGGGGAGTGATGTCACCAGAGGAGGAGGGGGGGGGGTGTGATGTCACCAGAGGAGGAGGGGGGGGGGAGTGATGTCACCAGAGGAGGAGGAGGGGGGAGTGATGTCACCAGAGGAGGAGGAGGGGGGAGTGATGTCACCAGAGGAGGAGGAGGGGGGAGTGATGTCACCAGAGGAGGAGGAGGGGGGGAGTGATGTCACCAGAGGAGGAGGAGGGGGGGAGTGATGTCACCAGAGGAGGAGGGGGGGGGTTGATGTCACCAGAGGAGGAGGGGGGGGGTTGATGTCACCAGAGGAGGAGGGGGGGGGGGGGAGTGATGTCACCAGAGGAGGAGGAGGGGGGAGTGATGTCACCAGAGGAGGAGGAGGGGGGAGTGATGTCACCAGAGGAGGAGGAGGGGGGGAGTGATGTCACCAGAGGAGGAGGGGGGGGTTGATGTCACCAGAGGAGGAGGGGGGGGGGTGATGTCACCAGAGGAGGAGGGGGGGGGGTGATGTCACCAGAGGAGGAGGGGGGGGGGGGTGATGTCACCAGTGGAGGAGGGGGGGGGGGTGATGTCACCAGAGGAGGAGGGGGGGGGGTGATGTCACCAGTGGAGGAGGGGGGGGGGTGATGTCACCAGAGGAGGAGGGGGGGGGTGATGTCACCAGAGGAGGAGGGGGGGGGGTGATGTCACCAGAGGAGGGGGGGGGTGATGTCACCAGAGGAGGAGGGGGGGGGGGTGATGTCACCAGAGGAGGAGGGGGGGGGGGGTGATGTCACCAGAGGAGGAGGAGGGGGGGGTGATGTCACCAGAGGAGGAGGAGGGGGGGGGGTGATGTCACCAGAGGAGGAGGAGGGGGGGGGTGATGTCACCAGAGGAGGAGGAGGGGGGGGGTGATGTCACCAGAGGAGGAGGAGGGGGGGGGGTGATGTCACCAGAGGAGGAGGAGGGGGGGGGGTGATGTCACCAGAGGAGGAGGAGGGGGGGGGTGATGTCACCAGAGGAGGAGGAGGGGGGGGGTGATGTCACCAGAGGAGGGGGGGGGGTGATGTCACCAGAGGAGGAGGAGGGGGGGGGGTGATGTCACCAGAGGAGGAGGGGGGGGGGTGATGTCACCAGAGGAGGAGGGGGGGGTTGATGTCACCAGAGGAGGAGGGGGGGTTGATGTCACCAGAGGAGGAGGGGGGGGGGTTGATGTCACCAGAGGAGGAGGGGGGGGGGGTTGATGTCACCAGAGGAGGAGGGGGGGGGGTTGATGTCACCAGAGGAGGAGGGGGGGGGGGTTGATGTCACCAGAGGAGGAGGAGGGGGGGGGTTGATGTCACCAGAGGAGGAGGAGGGGGGGGGGGTGATGTCACCAGAGGAGGAGGAGGGGGGGGGGTGATGTCACCAGAGGAGGAGGAGGGGGGGGGGTGATGTCACCAGAGGAGGAGGAGGGGGGGGGGTGATGTGATGTCACCAGAGGAGGAGGAGGGGGGGGGGTGATGTGATGTCACCAGAGGAGGAGGAGGGGGGGGGTGATGTGATGTCACCAGAGGAGGAGGAGGGGGGGGGTGATGTGATGTCACCAGAGGAGGAGGAGGGGGGGGTGATGTGATGTCACCAGAGGAGGAGGAGGGGGGGGTGATGTGATGTCACCAGAGGAGGAGGGGGGGGTGATGTGATGTCACCAGAGGAGGGGGGGGGGGGGTGATGTGATGTCACCAGAGGAGGGGGGGGGGGGGTGATGTGATGTCACCAGAGGAGGGGGGGGGGGTGATGTGATGTCACCAGAGGAGGAGGGGGGGGGTGATGTGATGTCACCAGAGGAGGAGGGGGGGGGGGTGATGTGATGTCACCAGAGGAGGAGGGGGGGGGGTGATGTGATGTCACCAGAGGAGGAGGGGGGGGGGGTGATGTGATGTCACCAGAGGAGGAGGGGGGGGGGTGATGTGATGTCACCAGAGGAGGAGGGGGGGGGGGTGATGTGATGTCACCAGAGGAGGAGGGGGGGGGGGTGATGTGATGTCACCAGAGGAGGAGGGGGGGGGTGATGTGATGTCACCAGAGGAGGAGGGGGGGGGGTGATGTGATGTCACCAGAGGAGGAGGGGGGGGGGTGATGTGATGTCACCAGAGGAGGAGGGGGGGGGGTGATGTGATGTCACCAGAGGAGGAGGGGGGGGGGGTGATGTGATGTCACCAGAGGAGGAGGGGGGGTTGATGTCACCAGAGGAGGAGGGGGGGTGATGTCACCAGAGGAGAGGGGGGGTGATGTCACCAGAGGAGAGGGGGGGTGATGTCACCAGAGGAGAGGAGGGGGGGGTGACCAGAGGAGAGGAGGGTCGATGATGCTGATGAGGTCATCGTCACACCTCATTACTTTATGACATCATCACACTTCTCCCTCCTGGGATTGGATTGGAGGGGTCATGCTGTTCCTGACCTGTAGGTGTCCTTGGTGTGTATTTGTGTATTTAGGGGTTAAAGGGAATATGTCCTCAGTGTCACCCGCAGTGACCGGTCATACAGGCCTGTAGTGCTGGTGATACTGATCAGAACGATGCCGACCGTGTCCCGAACTGTCCAGCCGTTCTGCCGTTATTCTAGTCTTTCTTATTATGTAAATTAAGTCTTTGGGACATAGGCGGAGCTATGGCAGAAGCTCCAGGCGCCCCTACGTTATCTTCAGGTAGGTATGTAGATAGGAGGTTCTGTCCTCTGTATCAGGTAGGTATGTAGATAGGAGGTCCTGTCCTCTGGTATCAGGTAGGTATGTAGATAGGAGGTTCTGTCCTCTGGTATCAGGTAGGTATGTAGATAGGAGGTCCTGTCCTTTGGTATCAGGTAGGTATGTAGATAGGAGGTCCTGTCCTCTGTATCAGGTAGGTATGTAGATAGGAGGTCCTGTCCTCTGTATCAGGTAGGTATGTAGACAGGAGGTCCTGTTCTCTGGTATCAGGTAGGTATGTAGATAGGAGGTCCTGTCCTCTGTATCAGGTAGGTATGTAGATAGGAGGTTCTGTCCTCTGTATCAGGTAGGTATGTAGATAGGAGGTCCTGTCCTCTGGTATCAGGTAGGTATGTAGATAGGAGGTCCTGTCCTTTGGTATCAGGTAGGTATGTAGATAGGAGGTCCTGTCCTCTGTATCAGGTAGGTATGTAGATAGGAGGTCCTGTCCTCTGTATCAGGTAGGTATGTAGATAGGAGGTCCTGTCCTCTGTATCAGGTAGGTATGTAGACAGGAGGTCCTGTTCTCTGGTATCTGGTAGGTATGTAGATAGGAGGTCCTGTCCTCTGGTATCAGGTAGGTATGTAGATAGGAGGTCCTGTCCTCTGGTATCAGGTAGGTATGTAGATAGGAGGTCCTGTCCTCTGGTATCAGGTAGGTATGTAGATAGGAGGTCCTGTCCTCTGGTATCAGGTAGGTATGTAGATAGGAGGTCCTGTCCTCTGTATCAGGTAGGTATGTAGATAGGAGGTCCTGTCCTCTGTATCAGGTAGGTATGTAGATAGGAGGTCCTGTCCTCTGTATCAGGTAGGTATGTGGATAGGAGGTCCTGTCCTCTGTATCTGGTAGGTATGTAGATAGGAGGTCCTGTCCTCTGTATCTGGTAGGTATGTAGATAGGAGGTCCTGTCCTCTGTATCTGGTAGGTATGTAGATAGGAGGTCCTGTCCTCTGTATCTGGTAGGTATGTAGATAGGAGGTCCTGTCCTCTGTATCTGGTAGGTATGTAGATAGGAGGTCCTGTCCTCTGTATCTGGTAGGTATGTAGATAGGAGCTGGTAGGTATGTAGATAGGAGGTCCTGTCCTCTGTATCAGGTAGGTATGTAGATAGGAGGTCCTGTCCTCTGGTATCTGGTAGGTATGTAGATAGAAGGTTCTGTCCTCTGTATCAGGTAGGTATGTAGATATAAGGTCCTGTCCTCTGTATCAGGTAGGTATGTAGATAGGAGGTCCTGTCCTCTGGTATCAGGTAGGTATGTAGATATGAGGTCCTGTCCTCTGTATCAGGTAGATATGAGGTCCTGTCCTCTGTATCAGGTAGGTATGTAGATAGGAGGTCCTGTTCTCTGGTATCAGGTAGGTATGTAGATAGGAGGTCCTGTCCTCTGTATCTGGTAGGTATGTGGATATGAGGTCCTGTCCTCTGGTATCAGGTAGGTATGTAGATAGGAGGTCGTGTCCTCTGTATCAGATAGGTATGTAGATAGGAGGTCCTTTCCTCTGTATCAGGTAGGTATGTAGATAGGAGGTCCTGTCCTCTGGTATCAGGTAGGTATGTAGATAGGAGGTCCTGTCCTCTGGTATCAGGTAGGTATGTAGATAGGAGGTCCTGTCCTCTGGTATCAGGTAGGTATGTAGATAGGAGGTCCTGTCCTCTGTATCTGGTAGGTATGTAGATATGAGGTCCTGTCCTCTGTATCTGGTAGGTATGTAGATAGGAGGTCCTGTCCTCTGTATCTGGTAGGTATGTAGATAGGAGGTCCTGTCCTCTGGTATCAGGTAGGTATGTAGATAGGAGGTCCTGTCCTCTGTATCTGGTAGGTATGTAGATAGGAGGTCCTGTCCTCTGTATCTGGTAGGTATGTAGATAGGAGGTCCTGTCCTCTGTATCTGGTAGGTATGTAGATAGGAGCTGGTAGGTATGTAGATAGAAGGTCCTGTCCTCTGTATCAGGTAGGTATGTAGATAGGAGGTCCTGTCCTCTGTATCTGGTAGGTATGTAGATAGGTCCTGTCCTCTGGTATCAGGTAGGTATGTAGATAGGAGGTCCTGTCCTCTGTATCTGGTAGGTATGTAGATAGGAGGTCCTGTCCTCTGTATCAGGTAGGTATGTAGATAGGAGGTCCTGTCCTCTGTATCTGGTAGGTATGTAGATAGGAGGTCCTGTCCTCTATCTGGTAGGTATGTGGATAGGAGGTCCTGTCCTCTGTATCTGGTAGGTATGTAGATAGGATGTCCTGTCCTCTGTATCTGGTAGGTATGTAGATAGGAGCTGGTAGGTATGTAGATAGGAGGTCCTGTCCTCTGTATCAGGTAGGTATGTAGATAGGAGGTCCTGTCCTCTGTATCTGGTAGGTATGTAGATAGGAGGTCCTGTCCTCTGTATCAGGTAGGTATGTAGATAGGAGGTCCTGTCCTCTGGTATCAGGTAGGTATGTAGATAGGAGGTCCTGTCCTCTGGTATCGGGGGGGGGGGGGAGATG
Source organism: Hyla sarda (assembly GCF_029499605.1). Taxonomy (NCBI): domain Eukaryota; kingdom Metazoa; phylum Chordata; class Amphibia; order Anura; family Hylidae; genus Hyla; species Hyla sarda. The sequence goes on from NC_079191.1 coordinate 4,132,415, forward strand.
AGGTCCTGTCCTCTGGTATCGGGGGGGGGGGGGATGAGGTCCTGTCCTCTGGTATCGGGGGGGGGGGGAGGTGATGAGGTCCTGTCCTCTGGTATCGGGGGGGGGGGGAGGTGATGAGGTCCTGTCCTCTGGTATCGGGGGGGGGGGGGGAGGTGATGAGGTCCTGTCCTCTGGTATCGGGGGGGGGGGAGGTGATGAGGTCCTGTCCTCTGGTATCGGGGGGGGGGAGATGAGGTCCTGTCCTCTGGTATCGGGGGGAGATGAGGTCCTGTCCTCTGGTATCGGGGGGGGGGGAGGTGATGAGGTCCTGTCCTCTGGTATCGGGGGGGGGGGGAGAGATGAGGTCCTGTCCTCTGGTATCGGGGTGGGTGGGGGGGTGATGAGGTCCTGTCCTCTGGTATCGGGGGGAGATGAGGTCCTGTCCTCTGGTATTGGTGGGGCGGGGAGATTAGGTCCTGTCCTCTGGTATTGGTGGGGCGGGGAGATTAGGTCCTGTCCTCTGGTATCGGGGGGAGATGAGGTCCTGTCCTCTGGTATTGGTGGGGCGGGGAGATGAGGTCCTGTCCTCTGGTATTGGTGGGGCGGGGAGATTAGGTCCTGTCCTCTGGTATCGGGGGGAGATGAGGTCCTGTCCTCTGGTATTGGTGGGGCGGGGAGATGAGGTCCTGTCCTCTGGTATCGGGGGGACGAGGTGATGAGGTCCTGTCCTCTGGTATCGGGGGGACGAGGTGATGAGGTCCTGTCCTCTGGTATCGGGGGGAGATGAGGTCCTGTCCTCTGGTATCGGGGGGGGGAGATGAGGTCCTGTCCTCTGGTATTGGTGGGGGGGGGAGATGAGGTCCTGTCCTCTGGTATTGGTGGGGGGGGGGAGATGAGGTCATGTCCTCTGGTATTGGTGGGGGGGGGAGATGAGGTCCTGTCCTCTGGTATTGGTGGGGGGGGGGATGAGGTCCTGTCCTCTGGTATTGGTGGGGGGGGGGGTGATGAGGTCCTGTCCTCTGGTATTGGTGGGGGGGGGGTGATGAGGTCCTGTCCTCTGGTAATGGGGGGGTGGGGAGGTGATGAGGTCCTGTCCTCTGGTATTGGTGGGGGGGGGGAGATGAGGTCCTGTCCTCTGGTATCGGGGGGGGGATGAGGTCCTGTCCTCTGGTATCGGGGGGGGGGGGTGGGGAGATGAAGTCCAGTCCTCTGGTATTGGGGGGGCGGGGAGATGAGGTCCTGTCCTCTGGTATTGGTGGGGGGGGGCGAGATGAGGTCATGTCCTCTGGTATTGGTGGGGGGGGTGATGAGGACCTGTCCTCTGGTATTGGTGGGGGGGGGGGGGGAGATGAGGTCCTGTCCTCTGGTATTGGTGGGGGGGGGAGATGAGGTCCTGTCCTCTGGTATTGGTGGGGGGGGGGGTGATGAGGTCCTGTCCTCTGGTAATGGGGGGGTGGGGAGGTGATGAGGTCCTGTCCTCTGGTAATGGGGGGGTGGGGAGGTGATGAGGTCCTGTCCTCTGGTATTGGTGGGGGGGGGGAGATGAGGTCCTGTCCTCTGGTATCGGGGGGGGGGGATGAGGTCCTGTCCTCTGGTATCGGGGGGGGGGGATGAGGTCCTGTCCTCTGGTATCGGGGGGGAGATGAGGTCCTGTCCTCTGGTATCGGGGGGGGGGAGGGGATGAGGTCCTGTCCTCTGGTATCGGGGGGGAGATGAGGTCCTGTCCTCTGGTATCGGGGGGGGGGGAGGGGGTGATGAGGTCCTGTCCTCTGGTATCGGGGGGGGGGGGGGGGGGATGAGGTCCTGTCCTCTGGTATCGAGGGGGGGGGAGATGAGGTCCTGTCCTCTGGTATCGGGGGGGGGGGGGGAGATGAGGTCCTGTCCTCTGGTATCGGGGGGGAGATGATGAGGTCCTGTCCTCTGGTATTGGTGGGGGGGGGGGAGATGAGGTCCTGTTCTCTGGTATCGGGGGGGGGATGAGGTCCTGTCCTCTAGTATCGGGGGGGGGGGAGGGGATGAGGTCCTGTCCTCTGGTATCGAGGGGGGGGGAGATGAGGTCCTGTCCTCTGGTATCGGGGGGGGGGGAGGGGATGAGGTCCTGTCCTCTGGTATCGGGGGGGGGGGGAGATAAGGTCCTGTCCTCTGGTATCGGGGGTGGGTGGGGTGGATGTGATTACTGTGTTACTAGCTGGACATTTTATGGTCTAGCACATGATGTTCTGCAGGGTAGATACAGCGCCCCCACATGGCCTGCTGTGGTAATGGGGGTTCCCTCTCTTCGCAGGGCACAGTGACGTTTAATGATGTGGCCGTCTACTTCTCTCTGAGGGACTGGGAGCTGCTGGCCGACTGGCAGAAGAAGCTTTACCGCAACGTCATGAAAGAGATACATGGAGCCCTCAATGCATTAGGTGAGGCACCGCAACGGAGGAGGAGTCACTGTGAGGGGAGGGGTCAGTACTGAGGTTATAGGATGGAAGGGGAGGAGTCATTACTGGGGGTATAGGATGGAGGGGAGGGGTCACTACTGAGGTTATAGGATGGATGGGGAGGAGTCAGTACTGAGGGTATAAGATGGAGGGGGAGGAGTCCGTACTGAGGTTATAGGATGGAGGGGGAGGAGTCAGTACTGAGGTTATAGGATGGAAGGGGAGGAGTCATTACTGGGGGTATAGGATGGAGGGGAGGGGTCACTACTGAGGTTATAGGATGGAGGGGGAGGGGTCACTACTGAGGTTATAGGATGGAGGGGGAGGAGTCAGTACTGAGGGTATAAGATGGAGGGGGAGGAGTCCGTACTGAGGCTATAGGATGGAGGGGAGGGGTCAGTACTGAGGTTATAGGATGGAGGGGAGGGGTCAGTACTGAGGTTATAGGATGGAGGGGAGGGGTCAGTACTGAGGTTATAGGATGGAAGGGGAGGAGTCGGTACTGAGGGTATAGGATGGAGGGGAGGGGTCAGTACTGAGGTTATAGGATGGAAGGGGAGGAGTCATTACTGGGGGTATAGGATGGAGGGGAGAAGTCAGTACTGAGGTTATAGGATGGAGGGGAGGAGTCAGTACTGAGGTTATATGATGGAGGGGAGGGGTCAGTACTGAGGGTATAAGATGGAAGGGGAGGAGTCAGTACTCAGGTTATAGAATGGAGGGGAGGGTTCAGTACTGAGGGTATAGGATGGAGGGGGAGGAGTCAGTACTGAGGGTATAGGATGGAGGGGAGGGGTCAGTACTGAGGGTATAGGATGGAATGAGAGGAGTCAGTACTGAGGGTATAGAATGGAGGGGGAGGAGTCAGTACTGAGGGTATAGGATAGAGGGGAGGGGTCAGTACTGAGGTTATAGGATGGAAGGGGAGGAGTCAGTACTGAGGGTATAGGATGGAAGGGGAGGGGTCAGTACTGAGGTTATAGGATGGAGGGGAGGGGTCAGTACTGAGGTTATAGGATGGAGGGGAGGGGTCAGTACTGAGGTTATAGGATGGAAGGGAGGGGTCAGTACTGAGGTTATAGGATGGAAGGGGAGGGGTGAGTACTGAGGTTATATGTTGAAGGGGAGGAGTCAGTACTGAGGTTATAGGATGGAGGGGAGGGGTCAGTACTGAGGGTATAGGATGGAGGGGAGGAGTCAGTACTGAGGGTATAGGATGGAGGGGGAGGAGTCAGTACTGAGGTTATAGGATGGAGGGGGAGGAGTCAGTACTGAGGGTATAGGATGGAGGGGGAGGAGTCAGTACTGAGGGTATAGGATGGAGGGGGAGGGGTCAGTACTGAGGGTATAGGATGGAAGGGGAGGGGTGAGTACTAAGGTTATATGTTGAAGGGGAGGAGTCAGTACTGAGGTTATAGGAGAGAGGGGAGGGGTCAGTACTGAGGGCATAAGATGGAAGAGGAGGAGTCAGTACTGAGGTTATAGGATGGAGAGGGAGGGGTCAGTACTGAGGGTATAGGATGGAGGGGAGGAGTCAGTACTGAGGTTATAGGAGGGAGGGGAGGGGTCAGTACTGAGGGTATAAGATGGAAGGGGAGGAGTCAGTACTGAGGTTATAGGATGGAAGGGGAGGAGTCAGTACTGAGGTTATAAGATGGAGGGGAGGGGTCAGTACTGAGGTTATAGAATGGAGGGGAGGAGTCAGTACTGAGGTTATAGGATGGAGGGGGAGGAGTCAGTACTGAGGTTATAAGATGGAGGGGAGGGGTCAGTACTGAGGTTATAGGATGGAGGGGAGGAGTCAGTACTGAGGGTATAGGATGGAGGGGAGGGGTCAGTACTGAGGGTATAAGATGGAAGGGGAGGAGTCAGTACTGAGGTTATAGGATGGAGGGGAGGAGTCAGTACTGAGGTTATAAGATGGAGGGGAGGGGTCAGTACTGAGGTTATATGATGGAGGGGGAGGAGTCAGTACTGAGGCTATAGAATGGAGGGGAGGAGTCAATACTGAGGTTATAGGATGGAGGGGGAGGAGTCAGTACTGAGGTGATAGGATGGAGGGGGAGGAGTCAATATGGAGGGGGAGGAGACAATATTGAGGGTATAGGATGGAAGGGGAGGAGTCAGTACTGAGGTTATAGTATGGAGGGGAGGAGTCAGTACTGAGGTTATAGGATGGAGGGGAGGAGTCAGTACTGAGGGTATAGGATGGAGGGGGAGGAGTCAGTACTGAGGTTATATGATGGAAGGGGGAGGAGTCAATATGAAGGGGGAGGAGACAATATTGAGGGTATAGGATGGAGGGGAGGAGTCAGTACTGAGGTTATAGGATGGAAGGGGGAGGAGTCAATATGGAGGGGAGGAGACAATATTGAGGGTATAGGATGGAGGGGAGGAGTCAGTACTGAGGTTATAGGATGGAAGGGGAAGGAGTCAATATGGAGGGGGAGGAGACAATATTTAGGATATAGGATGGAGGGGAGGAGTCAGTACTGAGGTTATAGGATGGAAGGGGGAGGAGTCAATATGGAGGGGGAGGAGACAATATTGAGGGTATAGGATGGAGGGGAGGAGTCAGTACTGAGGTTATATGATGGAAGGGGGAGGAGTCAATATGAAGGGGGAGGAGACAATATTGAGGGTATAGGATGGAGGGGAGGAGTCAGTACTGAGGTTATATGATGGAAGGGGGAGGAGTCAATATGGAGGGGGAGGAGACAATATTGAGGGTATAGGATGGAGGGGAGGAGTCAGTACTGAGGTTATATGATGGAAGGGGGAGGAGTCAATATGGAGGGGGAGGAGACAATATTAAGGGTATAGGATGGAGGGGAGGAGTCAGTACTGAGGTTATAGGATGGAAGGGGGAGGAGTCAATATGGAGGGGGAGGAGACAATATTAAGGGTATAGGATGGAGGGGAGGAGTCAGTACTGAGGTTATAGGATGGAAGGGGGAGGAGTCAATATGGAGGGGGAGGAGACAATATTGAGGGTATAGGATGGAGGGGAGGAGTCAGTACTAAGGTTATAGGATGGAAGGGGGAGGAGTCAATATGGAGGGGGAGGAGACCATATTGAGGGTATAGGATGGAGGGGAGGAGTCAGTACTGAGGTTATAGGATGGAAGGGGGAGGAGTCCATATGGAGGGGGAGGAGACAATATTGAGGGTATAGGATGGAGGGGAGGAGTCAGTACTGAGGTTATAGGATGGAAGGGGGAGGAGTCAATATGGAGGGGGAGGAGACAATATTGAGGGTATAGGATGGAGGGGAGGAGTCAGTACTGAGGTTATAGGATGGAAGGGGGAGGAGACAATATGGAGGGGGAGGAGACAATATTGAGGGTATAGGATGGAGGGGAGGAGTCAGTACTGAGGTTATAGGATGGAAGGGGGAGGAGTCAATATGGAGGGGGAGGAGACAATATTGAGGGTGTAGGATGGAGGGGAGGAGTCAGTACTGAGGTTATAGGATGGAAGGGGGAGGAGACAATATGGAGGGGGAGGAGACAATATTGAGGGTATAGGATGGAGGGGAGGAGTCAGTACTGAGGTTATAGGATGGAAGGGGGAGGAGACAATATGGAGGGGGAGGAGACAATATTGAGGGTATAGGATGGAGGGGGAGTCAGTACTGAGGTTATAGGATGGAAGGGGGAGGAGTCAATATGGAGGGGGAGGAGACAATATTAAGGGTATAGGATGGAGGGGAGGAGT